>NW_011366586.1:175249-181805 GCF_000735185.1 Notothenia coriiceps | reverse complement strand
AAGGGGGGAGGAGGTAGAGAGAGGAAGAGGGGGGGGGGTCAGTGCGGGGCTACTCGTCACAGCCCAGGAGCTCCATCCGCAGGGTGATGCGCTCGTGCCAGTCCCACGGCAGGATGCGGACGTATCGGGCGTAGAACGAGGGCTCGAAGATGTTCTTTTTGTGAACGTTGTTGTCGCTGTTGCCTGGGAAGATCTGGACAGAGGAAAGCAACCAATGAAAATGACACAAATCAAAGCTGCTGGTCGACTTAACTAACCTGATAACAACCATTTTTGATGCTGCTTGTTTGATACAACTAAAAAGTTCTAGAAAGAACTGGAGTTAGAGGCCCAGGGTGTATGCAGGAATCCTGAAGTGAAATGTAAAACCTTTGAAGACCTTTTTTAAGACCCTTTCCATACATTTGAAGACCTCATCGCCACTTGGAGTTTTAACCGGTTACCTTGACGACACACTTTACCTCACATTGACTATATACAGTATTGATTGTCCTTCCTCCTTATCTTCCAACCATTTGGACGCAGACTTGCATTTCCCCATAACGATGTTGTTTAACAACCGGCGTAAACGGACCTTCGCGCGCTATCAAGCAGTGAGCGTGCGATGTCCTGTTCAGATGACGTCAAATCCAACGGGATGCCATAAATAAACTACACAGAATCACACTACACACCTACGCAATGATTACATTCAGGCAGACTGTAGAATACAACCTCTTTGGACAATTGATATACTTATTGAAAACAAGATACAAAATGTAATACCTTGGAAAATGCCGTTTAATACTTTTTAATAGCCTTCATTTTCGCTAAATTGATTTATCAACTTTTAATACTTTTTAAGACCCCGCGGACACCCTGACACCGCTGTTTAGCTTCCCCAATATTCTGTAACCCATAATGAAGGTCAGACTATTTCAAACCAGATTTGTTTTTTTAATTAAAGAATACTAAAAAATAAAAGCTTTAAACAAACTGTTTTCATATTTATGACAAAAAACGATATATCTTCAGAAAATATTTCCAAGGCAATAAGAAATAGAAAATAACAATAAACATATATATATATATATATATATGAAAAACGCCTCTCGATAACTCAGAATGAAATAAGAATAAAGGGCAGGCCTTACAGTTAGCACAGGCTCATAAACAAGGCAAACATTATCCAATACAAAAATGTATTAAAATCATATTAATTTTAAAGGGGACCTATCATGCAAAATGCACTTTTGTACGTCTTTTCTACATGAATATGTGTCCCCGGTGTTCCAGGGAACTCACCAAGTGTCAGAAAACACAACCCTCTCTATTTTCCTCCATACCCAAATCTCTTAAAAAGGGGCTGCAACGGATCTGATACAGACTGATCCAGATTTGAACACTTCTATGACGTCACAGAAGTGGCGCTACGGCTATTGGGCCAACTCCACCAATCAGGAGGAGACAGCCACGGACATTGCCGTTGGAAAGCGCTGGAGACGCTGTAGTACATATGCCAGGCCTGTAGATGGTGCTGTTCTCACAGAATCAGCCCATGATGCAAAGACAGTGTTAAATTGATCGAAATGAGGAATGGCTCAAATGGATGATCCCTTTGGTATTTTGAAAAATAAAAAGTATAAATATGCCTTATATAGGTATGGTCCTACACTATATTATTCAAATATAGCATGATAGGTCCACTTTAATTATAAATGTTTCATTGGATAAGTCCTAGCCTGTCAATGTTCCAGATCCTTAGTTTAAGGACTTCCTGTTGCTGTACTTTGGCAGGTTCATAGCATTATGAATGATTGCATACAGAGTCAGGAATAATTGGTACCAGGTGTGTAAAAAAAAAGCATCCAAAACAAGTACAAAGCCCTTTAAAAAATGGTGTTTTATATTTCTTTCCCAAAAATCTACTAAGAATTATCAGTCATTTTTGTTCTAAATGAATGATTATTATTGTATATTTTATGGTTTATATTACTATATTAAATAATGCTATTTGCTTATTTTGTACGCACTGCAAACATGCATTTCCCCTATGTTTGTAAGTCAATGGGTTTTTCAGGTGCTATCCTCTCTTTTTTGAAATTGACAGACTTAAAAATTGACAGACTTAATCAAACTCTTATGTTTTTCCCATAGTGATCAATTGTATTAGAATGTTTTCTGAGAATAGCTGGACTCACCCTGTGTGTCTTTGTAGTCTCGTCCTTCACGATGGTCCAGGACCGCCCGTCATTACTGTAAGCCACTTTGAAGGCTGTGACAAACTGGATGGAGCCGAAGTCTTTGGCCCCCTGAGTGATCACCCCTGTGACCTTCTTGGTAGCCCCGAGATCAACCTGAGGACACAGACACAGCTTTTCCTTACAAACACAGCCATGGGGCAAATAAACAACAACAATGTGTAGCTGGCTGTGTCCTCCTCTCTTACCTGCAGCCACTCTGATTGGTTGTTGGTGGCGGCGGTCCAGGCATTAGTCTTGCCCTGTTTGTCCAGACGGGCGTAGTGGGGGTACCAGGTGAACGCCTCCATGCCCCAGGTGCGGAAGGTGCTGGACGACGTGATCTGGCGGTTGGTCAACAGCCGGGACTTCATGCCCATGGGCTCTGAGCAACCTAAAGAGTTTGAATAGACTGTGGAGGTGAGACCAGGCAGAGAGGAGACAGAGAGACAAAGGGAGGAATGGAAAGAGAAAAGAGAGTATGATAGACAAGGGACGGACAGGAAGCAGCCCAGGCCAGCCAGTGATGTGAAGCAGAAAACAGAGAGGATGATGCAGTATAATAATAAGATGCAGAGGAGAGAGACGGGTGGACCTGCTTTAGACTTACCTGAGCTCACATGAACTAGGGCTGTCCCGAATACCATTTTTCGGGCTCCGGATCAGCAGTGAACCGCTTCAACACGTGTATTTCGGTTTATTCACGGCATTCATTTTGCTATTCTACAGTATTGTTGTTTTATAGTTATTTGTTTATGTAAATAACCCAATTTGTGTTCTTTGAAATTGAAAAGGATACTGCATTGTGTTTGATACTTTCGTTGTATATGTCTTAAGTGTAATTTGGCTTGGCTTCCTATTTTGTATGGACATGCTTTTATTTTGAAGGAGAGTTAGCGCTGTTGACAGGAAGTTGTTGTTGCTATGGAAACAACGTGACGGAGATTAACGGAGAAAAAGTAATATCTACATATAAAGACGGAGAAAGTAAACAATAACGGTTATGGTTAAGTGTTAGCACCCCACGAAGAGGCACAAGCTCTTACGTTGATATTGGAGATTTCAATAAATTCAATTTGAAAAGAAATTAAAAAAAACGAATATCCGAATAACGAAATTGAAACCCGAATACTACTCCAACGAACAAATATTCGGATATTCGGGTACAGCCCTAAAATGAACCATCATCAAATTTGCTGTATTTTCATACTTAACGTATCATTTCACATGATCAGGATCAGCTGAATTAGCCCTGAGAGATTACTATTAGACCTCTTATTGTATTTTCCTGCACCTTGAGGCTTTTCTCATGGGCGTCACTATTTCCAAAACTCAAAGGTGATGGCTCCTTAGAAGCCAGGCTCTTCTGGAATGACCTACTTGAGGAGGTTAGGGATTTTATTTTTGAAATATTTTTGAAATAATAGNACACAGCTGAAGTTTTTTTATTCTTTTTTTTTTTTATTGGATTTTAAGCACAAACATCCAACATCATATACAGACTCAGAGAAAAAACTAACGGTACCAGAGAAATAATAAATAAAAACAGGCAGGGACAAGTATAAGTACAAGTATCCATACATCAAAGTAAAACATCCAGTCATAGCAGCGCACATTAGTGCAGCATCTCCCTACCCACATTAGATATTGTGAGTGTCCCACATCCACTTATTAGTGTCTTCACACGGTTCCACCTTCCCCAGACATGTATCTACTGAAACTATCCCATTGTTCATTAGCCATGCCACTTGGAACATTCAACCTTCCCAGCATCTTTTCACATGCAGCAGTCTCCATCATTTGAACCCTCCACCCTGCACTCAGTGTAGGAGTTTGGGGAAGAGCTGAAGTTTTGAACCCTGTGCATGCTACATTGACTCTCTGTGTGTCTGACCTGCATGCGCATCTGCTTCACTAACCCACACTTAATAACAAGTCTCTTCCAGCCTTTATAGATTGTAAAATGAGCTCCACAAGTTTGTTTCTACTTTAGGTTTGGCATCTTAAAATAAATAATAACTTATATAACTTATATCACCTTTTTTTAAACACAGCTACAATGTGTTTAGAATCAAAACTTAAAAGACAAAGAGAATGAGATGAACTATTACTCAAAAATTAAACACAGAGTAAAGTCAAATAAAATGTCTTACAACAATAATTAAATTACAAAAAAAGCTATTATTTCAAAAATAATTCAAAAAGAAAATCCCTAACCTCCTCAAGCAGGTCATTCCAGAAGAGCCTGGCTTCTAAGGCGCCATCACCTTTGAGTTTTGGAAATAGTGACGCCCATGAGAAAAGCCTCAAGGTGCAGGAAAATACAATAAGTGTGAAATGATACGTTAAGTATGAAAATACAGCAAATTTGATGATGGTTCATTTTAGGGCTGTACCCGAATATCCGAATATTTGTTCGTTGGAGTAGTATTCGGGTTTCAATTTCGTTCTTCGGATATNCACACACACACACATACACATACACATACACACACACACACACACTGCTTTGCTTCTTGTTGTGTTCACAACACAAACATCAAAGTGCCATAAAAAAACGGTGAACACAACAAGAAGCAAAGCAGTGTGTGTGTGTGTGTGTATGTGTATGTGTATGTGTGTGTGTGTGTGTGTGTGTGTGTGTGTGTGTGTGTGTGTGTGTGTGTGTGTGTGTGTGTGTGTGTGTGTGTGTGTGTGTGTGTATTGATAGGTTTCAGTAGCATTAACTGTACAATAGGAGCAGATCTGTTTTGACCTGAGACGATAACACCCACCATTATTTTTAAACCTGCAGCTCGCGTCAATCTCTTCCTGTTTGATGCCAACCAATTAGTCACAAACACGACACTGAAGTCATTTTTGATTTAATACTTTAAGTGTCCAGATCTGATCCAAAGAATCCCAACAGCCTGTTAGAGAGGAGCCTTGTTAACCGTAACCTGACCAGAAACGTGGCTTTTTTTAAATAACCCACCTACATGGCATCTGATACACATGTGCTGTCTCAGCCGATGACAAATGGAGACAGTGTAATAAAAACAATTATCTGAATGAATAAGACTCTGAAGATCCTTTGTAAGATGTCGATGACAGCAGCACGTGTTAAACGTCCCTCGGCGGCTATTGTTCATTCCTCAAGAGCAATATAAAGTGTTTCAGTTTAATGATGATCTCAAACTGTTTTGTTTATAACATCCTGTCTGTCAGAGAAGGCGTTTCCTCTGGCTTTAAATCTGTTTAACTGACTGTGATGGTTCAAGTCTTTTGTTCTGTATGTGTCTGCGTCAGCTCACCATAAACTATTATTTTCTACACAAATACAAACAATGTGAGGTTCAGTTGGCAAAAGGATAAAGGCATGACTTCGCCCTGATTCGGCCTGATGCCGTCAGGTTGTAATATGCATATGTACACATGATTTGTGTAAATAGTGGGATATTCTGTTGTTGGCTTTAGAGTAAATCTTATGTTTTGATTTCACTTTCTAAACTTCTGCAATGAAATGGTAGAAATAGTGAAACTCGTTGAGATTCTGAGTCACTTGTTATTGCTCAACAGTACCACAAATAAAGCAAATTGACTTGTAAAAATGTTTCGGATTTGCTTTGGAGTTTTTCCAACCTAAAGCCACACAACTCTTACCAGATATTAAAGGTTTCTTGTCAAGTTATAATCATATTGTTTGATTAGCCATAAGCGTTTCCGATGAAGATAATTGATATTGTGTGAAGGGTTGGGTTATAGGACTGGAGAAAGCTGTCAGGTGGAGTATGTACATCACCAGCCGTGGGTCTCAGAGGTTTTAATGTTCCAGGTAGAGCTGATCTAGGATCAGAGTGTAGGCAGCACCAGCGGATACAGCAGCAGCAGCAGCAGTCCTGTTACCCCTGACCTCTGACCCAGGGACGAGGGAGGGGCCATGTTTGTTTAATCTGACCTCAGCTCTGCTCAATGACAAACAAGAGAAACGTTTGATTCTTGGAATGATCACAGATTTGGTTCAGGTGGAAAGAAGAGTGATCACTTCAGGAAACAAAGAGGGGAGGCTGTAAACTGTCATCGCCCTGGTAACAGTGGTTAGGGGTAACACCTCCCACCTCCAAACCAGCCAGGGTCAGGTGATGCTGTGCTACTCTGGTGTCTGCTGCCCCCTAGGGCTGAGAGCAAGGCAGTGCAGGTGTGGCTCAGGAGGGAGAAGGAAGGGGGGAGGAGGAGGAGGAAGAGGGAAGGGGGGGAGGAGGAGGTAGAGAGAGGAGGAGGAGGGGGGAGGAGGAAGAGGGAAGGGGGAGGAGGAGGAAGAGGGAAGTGGGGGAGGAGGAAGAGGGAAGGGGGGAGGA
>NW_011366586.1:152488-175216 GCF_000735185.1 Notothenia coriiceps | reverse complement strand
AAACTGGATTTATTATTTAAAGCAATTCTATTCCTGAGTCCTGGCGAACCTTTTTAATCATATTTATTTATTGGCACTTTGCTAATGGTTCATCAAGAAGCACTAATTATTGTGTTGCCTGGGACAATAATACAGACAGAAGGGAGAGTGTTCTCCATTTCATTCATGCTCACATTGGGGTTTTGCAGCTGCTGGGCTTAAATGTACATCAAAGTGAATCGCCACTGAATCCAAACTATTTCATAAGCAAAGAAAAATGATTATCACAAATTGTAGCCGTATCCAGGCTGCCAGAGACTGCACGGGATATTCACATAGGCTCAGTTTATTAAAAAAGGGGCTAATTAAAGAAGGAGATGGAGGAAATGATTCCGGTTATTCTATCCTTGACAATTTCCCATAGACATTAGATTTCTCTGTTTTTGAGCTGCATGGGGATGGAAGGGGATTGACTTCTGCTAACGTGTTATTTTTCCCCCTTTTGGAAAACAAGGTCCGTGTGGTGTTGTGTGCTGTGTGTGTGTGTGGCTGTGGTGTGTGTGTGTGTGCTGTGTGTGTGTGGTGGTGTGTTGTGTGTGGTGCTGTTCTGTGTTGGTGTGTGGTGTGTGTGGTGGTTGTGTGCTGTGTGTTGGGGTGTGGTGTGGTGTGTGTGTGTGGCTGTGTGTGTGTGGTGTGTGTGTGTGCTGTGCTGGTGTGTGGAATGAGGAACGTGACAGTTTCCCTTATAGAGGATGTTAGTGCACCCCGACTTTAAATTCCCAGTCTGGAAGGGGAGGGACGGTCTGACGGAGAGAGCGACTTTCTCGCACACGTGTTTAAATCATTCAATTTCAGCCTGCCATTGAGGTGAAAGGCGAGAAGCGATGAGGGAGGATGGGCCTTACGTCTATCAAACACCATCATTGTGGAAAGTTTCAAGCTGCAAAAACTCTCTGAGGGAGGCACAGCCGGCCATGTATGGAGCGTACGTATAAGGGCGAAAGCTCGGCATTGGAAAGCTGGTGTTTTTAAGTTGTTGTTAATGGCATGCTCTGCCCCATTTAGACAGCCCCCACCTGACAGCTCCTCTGTGTGCGCTGGAGCAGGCTTGGAGTAATGGCCGCGGGCTAATGCAGGTCCCAAAGCGACTGTGAACATGGGAGGAGAGTGACAGCTCTTGGTCGCGTTAAATGGGCGATTGTGAAAAGGCTAAGCACACATCTGCTTAATAACTCCTTTTGAAAAGCAGAGGCGAAAGAGCGGCGAGCGAGCAAGGGGAGAATAGCCGTAAAAAAACAGATGGAACGCTGGGCGGCATTTTCAGCAGAAATTAACCTGAAAATTCCTACAATAATTCGTTGAGATCACTGCAAAAATCCTGATTATTTATGTCACCAAGACACGTCGCCCTCCACTACTATTACATTACAGAAAAAGGCATGGCGACATGAAAATAATTGGATTCGATGGTGTATTATGGCATCATTCATTATGAAAATATTATTAACCCAATGTTTTGGGCTCAAAAAGCAAATATTTAAAATTGCTCAAAAGAAACATACCACAAGAGGATGAGAGAACCAGTTGTTTTTCTCAGAATCTGATTTTCACAGATATCCCCAAAGTTTTGAAAGTTCCCTATGATCATCTCAATGTGTTGTTTTTCATTCATCGCTGTCTATTATTCCCTTCCCTACTTCTAGTCCATGATGGCGGTGTGTGGAAAAACCACAGATGTACTGACGGAGGATCACCTGCAGGTATAACTCGTCTCGAGACGTACAGCGATTTGGACCGAACGCGTGCCAAAAGGGGATGAGATCTATAGTGTTATGTCTGCCACTTCTCCTCACCATTAAAGTAGTGGGTTTCTGACAGGCAATGACTCCAACTGCCTTGCTGAGAGCTGCAGGGCCACAGGCCACAGGCCACACACCACAGCACACACACACACACACACACACACACACCACACAAACACACACCACACACACCACCCACACAACACACAACACACACACACACACACACACACCACACACACACACACCAACACACACACACACACACCACCCCACACACACACACCACACACACACACACACACACCACACACACACACACACACACACCACAAATCAAATCTATAACGACACCCTTAGTAACGGGTCCAAAGTAGAGGAGAGTATAATTGACTGAAGCGTGCCCTGCTTCTCTTTATATTGTGTGTGTTGTGTGCCAGCACCTCAGCCAGCACCCCCATGGCCTTCTTCACATTCATCAGATTGATATATTAATATTCATGAGGAGGGCTGCGTGGGGCCGGATGTCCTCGAGGAACGGGGTGCTAATGAACGCAGTTTGTGCATGTGA
The DNA here is from genome assembly GCF_000735185.1 of Notothenia coriiceps. Lineage (NCBI taxonomy): Eukaryota > Metazoa > Chordata > Actinopteri > Perciformes > Nototheniidae > Notothenia > Notothenia coriiceps. Next base: position 172,864 of record NW_011366586.1, on the reverse strand, counting down.
ACGTTGGTGTGTGTGTGAGCTAGTGTAGATTGCAGGGGCAGGGAACTTGTAATCAAATCCACAACCGCCCTCCATCCTCCGGGCCCTCATCAACCCACCAGTGGCGCCCCTTCCGTTGAAGCTAACATGCTACGTTTACACGGTCTGGCCTGTGGTTTCGGAGGACAGAGGTGTGTGTGTGTGTGTGCGCCCCTTCCGTTGAAGCTAACATGCTACGCTACACGTCTGCCTGTGGTTTCGAGGACAGAGGTGTGTGTGTGTGTGTGTGTGTGTGTGTGTGTGTGTGTGTGTGTGTGTGTGTGTGTGTGTGTGTGTGTGTGTGTGTGTGTGTGTGTGTGTGTGTGTGGAATAACGGTCGTGGGCTGGCCCAGATAACTCGCGGCTAAGCTAACCACTAGGCGTACAAATAGCTCACCATTATCTCTCATTAGCATCCGCGGCTAACACAGGGCCCATGCTGTGCGGTGGAGGGCCCTCACAATGGGACCACTCCTGTATGATTGATGGTGGAACAGCGTCGGCCACAATAACAGAACAAAAAAGGAAAGAAACACACTGCAGATAGAATCGGTGCTGCGGGGGAAATAAAAACGTAGACAAACAAAGGGAAGTTGGACTAATCAAGAATGCCAGGCACAGCTCATTAATCTACGAGAGCCCGACACTGGAGATAAATCGGCAGGGATCACGTGCGCTCGTCCTATCCCGTCTGCTATCTTTTCATCAGCGTAGGAAAAACAAAAGGATAAAATGAGGAGTGAGATGAAAGCGGGCGGGGAGGGCGTTTGGAGAATTGGGTGAAGAAGCGGAGTGAGTAAAGAAACAAAAGGTAAATGAGACTGCTTGGTTAAAGAAGAACAAAAACACAGCTGCAAGAGAAACAGAGCCGACGTCAGGGTTAATTGTTAGTAAGGGAATTTGATCAAATGCCGGAGCGGGATTTGATCTGTGACACTTCATCATCACTGCTGAGAGAAAGCAGACCTGGGTCGGGGAGAAATGAGTCATTCAAATCTCCCCCTATGCACAAATAGGACGCAGATCTCATGATTATATTTCCACCATCCCAGAAAATAGAGCTTCTGTTCTGTGTGATTGCAAAAAGAAATATTTTTTTCTCCACCGTTGAAGATTTTACACATCTATTATTTAGTCATGTCCCCTTTTTCAGAAAGAGTCCTACATGCACACTCATAAACACACACACACACAACACACTATTGTTCATGCGGCTTAAAACACCAATTGTTATTGCGTGCTACAGAGGCGGCTGAATATTCCATTTCCATTTCATTTGGCCTTCTTGCTGACTAAGTGTTGATAATTCATAATTTGCCGGGGCCCGGGGCTTATGAATATGGATTTTGGGCAGTTTATTAGCACATCTTATGAATGCATTATGGGAAATTAGCAAGAGGAATGAAATGTGCACTTTATAGAAATTGGGCCACAGTGTGTGTGTGTGTGTGTGTGTGTGTGTGTGTGTGTGTGTGTGTGTGTGTGTGTGTGTGTGTGTGTGTGTGTATAATGAACTTCAACTCCCAACCTAGTTTTGTAAAGAAACATCAGTGCTTTTTCGCAGAACTTCCCCTTCTCTTGATTCGTTTTAAATCTGAAATGGTGTTCTTTCAAGTATCTCGGTAAAAATGAACATGACAGCTAAATCACACAGCGCCGTCACCACTCACACTCTTGCTTTCTGAAGAACCAGAGGGAAGCAGTGGAGAAAAAATAAGTTAATTTTCTTACCAGGCATGCACGGAGCAAAGCAAGCTGCAATCAAACCCAATCTTTTTTTTTTTCAGTTACCAAAAGCTACTTTGTTCCATTTGGTGGTTAGCTGATTTCAAACAGCCAGTGACAAGCTAAACAACGTTTGGATTTGCTAAAAACGTGTTTATTGGACATCCTGTCATGCTGCCAGGCTGGAGACTTTACAAGCGGAGTCAATATAAATCCGCTAGCAGACTCAGGCTAAGAATGACAGATCCTGTGCTGTAATTTAGCGTGCCTCATAGCAGGTAAGAACAATCAAGAAACAGCTTGCTATCCGCAGCACTGCGCACGTTGTTATGCTAAGCTGTCCAACCATTAGACGCAGATGTCTGTCAGATGTCAACACGTCTGAGAGAGTGTAGATGAACCGGATACAAAAGTTAACTTTGCTGTGTTTTGACACAATGATGCTAACATTGTGGCAATTTAGAAAAAAAGATCATTTTGACTAAGATTGCAATAAGACTCACAAGATTGGAAGGGATTTGAAATGTTCTAATCACAATTCTCATTATGATTAAAAAATATAGTACATTATTATGGTTTGATTTTTAAGAGGATCTGTACTAAAAAAATATATTTTGGTGAGTCTGTAAAAAACATTTATAGGCGGGGATATCTCTACTGCTCCACAATACAAGTATAGTGCTTCCTGCTAGCACATGGAGTCCTCCTCACCTTGTCTCTGTCCTCCACCAGATCACTCAGCAGGTCGTCCATGTCCAGGATTCCTCCCTCCATGTACTCCAGGTGGTGCGTCCTCACTTCACTCTCCCCATGCTGCACACAAACGTAGCAAGGATTAGAAATTCACCAAAAAACAGAACATGTTGAATTGCCAACATAATGGATTTAATTAGGAAATGAACTACAAAAATCAATGATATCGGAGTTGGAGTCCAAATGTGGCAAAAAAACATTCATGCAGACCACAAATAACAAAAGGACATTAATATATTTTATATTATATTTTCTAGAGATACACTATAGTATCCTTCTAGTATTGATATGAATACATTTACTTTATTTGTATTTTATTATATTTGTACTCATGTGCAATGCCTTGGCAACATGCTGTACATGTAATCTACTCTAAAAAGGTATTTATTATTGCTATACAGTACAGTAGTCACAGTAACTAAGTACATTTACTTCACATAAACAATGTCTGATCCATGTGATTTCACACCTATGATGTTAAAGTTTGTTTTCACTATAGCACACGGTAAAAATAACTTGGTCGATGTGCTTCTCTGTGATTCCATGTTTACAACAATTGTGACACAAAGCTGACAGTCAGTCAACATAACAACCACACATAGGTCCAGGTTCCCCTGTTTGTTTGGCAGGTAGAGCAACAGATGACCTACATTACACTGCAAATACACAACATGGCGTTTACAGGAGTGTGAGAGGGAGGAGAGGAACGTTTCCAGTTCTGCTGCTCCGTGGGGAGCGGTGGTGGGCACATTCCTGGCCAGTTTCACTGTTACCGTGCAGACAGAGGTCAGTGAACACACCCCGCAGAACAGGAAGTACCCCGGCCTCACTCTCCACACATTGTCAGAGCAAACAAGGACTTTTGACTGACCTGCAATCTGAAATCTGTGTGCGAAACCGACAGAGAAGTACATGAACAATAGCATCTTCCCTTTTTGTGCTGGAGTCTATTGTTTCAATTGCTATGAAGATCTCCAAGAGACATTACACTTTAGCGTGATCAAATATGAAAACAAAGAGAAACTGAATGATATTCCAACCTCCTGGATCGGCCGCACAATTTCTATTAAAGCTATTTCTAGATTAAGAAAAATTGACAATGTGTGCAGGAGAGAATGGCCCATTAGGATCTGCCCATACCAATAAGCAATCTGTCCGCAGCAACACAAGACTGCATTAGCAGCTAGATTAACAGCTATGTGTAAGCCTCGGAGGAGCGGAATGAGTTTGGCTGAGACCCAGCGAGAAGCGCATGCTGTATCACTGAGAAGAATCGCGATTACGATTATGGCTTGCAACGATTACGAAAACAACGTAATGGAAATAAAATGATTTTTTTTTTTTATTATTACTTTTTTTTTTATAATTTTTTTTTTTTTTGGTTTTCCAGTTGAATTATATTTAAAGTTCAGGGTAATCAACTGNATGTGTGTGTGTGTGTGTGTGTGTGTGTGTGTGTGTCTTTTTTTTTTATAATTTTTTTTTTTTTTGGTTTTCCAGTTGAATTATATTTAAAGTTCAGGGTAATCAACTGCTCAAAATATACTTTTCAAATGTTTTTTCTCCAATAAATGGATGTTTTCAAAGTCAATGAATAATCGCATTTAATAATCGCAATTACAATTATTGACCCAAATAATCGAGATTATGATTTTTGCCATAATCGAGCAGCCCTCCAATGGGCTCCATCTTGCTTCGCTGCTTCCCAATGTGAATTATGGGGCACACGAAATAACAAGGGTGTTTGCCTTTCACAATGGGCCATTCTCTAAAAACAAATGGTTTGGAGAGTCTGGGATTTCAATCACAGGAATAAAGCCAGAGCCTCCCTTTCTTCAGAAGAGGTCAGGATGCCAGCGCCAGGAGCTGGGAGAGATAGAGACGCAACTACAAACAGCAGATTTCACACAATGCTACAGCAGGTTGATTTGAAGATTACTACAAAGATCTGGAGCCAAGGGCATCCTCTCCCTGGAAAATCTGTCAAGGGAATATTAGTAAGGGTCTGACGAAGAAGGATTATAGAGACAGCTCCATGATGGCTTTCTTCTAGACGGTTTAACACTCAGATAAAAGTTAGCTACAGTAAATTAGCTCATAGCCCAATTTCTGAAAACATTATCTGGATGCTACCATCTGATCACAGGCTTCACACGAGGTGTTAATACACAGTTATACTGTAGATCTCAGAGGGAACATTTGATAGGTAGACATGTCGGGGAATCTTAGGTAAAGAAGGCAGAAAATAATAGTCTTAATGGCTTTTTTTTAATCGCTTTGATTCTCCCTAAAGAGGCTGTTTTATAAGCTTTACTTATTTTAAATTTTCCAAGCAAGGAGTCACCTGTAGCGTCTTGAAATGCAGATTCAGAAAGCAGGCAGATAGGTAGCTACACAACCTTTGAAAATAAAACAATCAGCTTTAAACTGATCTGACTTGAACAGACAAACAAAGAGTTAAAAGATGCTATTATTAGATTCAGGATTGTGACATCACAGAAAGAACTCAATTCAAAACTGCTTTATTTCTTATCCTGATGACTTAAAGTGGAGACGTTGAAACCGGTGGAGCACACATGTAGCTACACCTGGTGACAAAGTATTTACACCCCGCCAGAAAAACTGGTCCAACCTGATCGACTGCCTGCATTCCTCTTTCTCACTGTCACTGCAACAGTGTGTGTGTGTGTGTGTGTGTGTGTGTGTGTGTGTGTGTGTGTGTGTGTGTGTGTGTGTGTGTGTGTGTGTGTGTGTGTGTGTGTGTGTGTGTGAAAGCGCGGTAATTGGCTCTTTTGTGGCAGCACTGACACAAACACACACACCTTAATGAAATAAGAGGTATTTTCGTATATTTCGGATTAAAACAAAAACAATGCTGAAGTGTTAATTAGCATCACCTCTGGCATACACTCTCTTTCTACCTGCTGATGAAAAGGGATGAATGTATGAAGGAAAGTCATCTCTATATAACGTCCCTCATTGTGTGTTCCCATGACATAAAAAACAAAAGGGGCCCGTCCGTCAACTCTGAGGAGAATTACCGTGACAATTAGAGGAGTAAATTCCCTGGGAATTATATCATTAAGCCCCCCCGACATTCAAAGACATATCTTCTTCTTCTTCTTCTTCTTCTTCTTCCCCCTCTCTGGTGAACAAACATGACACCACTCGAGAACAGTGGAGCGATTAGTGGAGCTAAATGCAGAGGGGCTGGTGTTTCACACTTTGATCCTTAGAAGAATGTGTAATTAAACAGCTGCAGGAGGACGGAGGGGACCAAGATGTAATGTCTTTAATAAACGTGTAATAGTTGGTCTGAGTGAAAGGAAAGGAAGACATCGACCGTACTCACGTTCTACTATCATCAAGTGCCAACAATAACTTAACATTAATTATAACAAATGATTTAAGCACCAATCGGATGAACAGTATGATATCTTATTAAATAAAATGGCTATTTTACTGTTATAATAAACCATGTATTAGAGCAGCTGCTCGAGTCATTTCTTAAGAAGAACATTTTAAAAATATCTGATGCCAGCTTCTTAAATGTGAATATGTTCTGGTTCCTTCACTCCTTTATCATGTAAACATGAATATAGTCAGGGGTGCACATAAGTGGTACGCAGGTACGCATGCGCGGCAACAATCTGAAATGCGTACCGTCACTTGTGTGACAAAGCGCATTTGCGTACCGACGTACTTGTGAAGCTTTTCCAGAAGGCGGTTAGATCACCGGACGACAGAGTCGGTCTCCGTGTGCACAGACAGGGCTGCTGTTAACGTCGGTCTGTACAGCAGCACTGCGCTAAAACAGCTGATCACAACGTTCACATGCTCCCCCCCCCCGCTGACATTCGCGATACAGAGGGCTTCATGGGAACTTTGAGGGTAGCCAGAAGTTGGAGTACCAAACAGTGACTCCAGGTACTCATCTGAGTACCTCACTGAGAAAGTTGTGTGCACCCCTGAATATAGTTGATGAATAGACAAATCAAGACACTCTTTTAGAAACACTGGTCCCAATTTCTTCACACATTTCTGTTTATTGACAATAAAGTAATCGATTAATCTGGAAAATAGTCTGCAGCCTCACGATGTTAACATACTGTTTTGTTAACGAGCTGTCCGCATGGATGGCATTAACTAAAAATGTTTGTTCTCTGTAAAGGAGAACTGCACACAATAACATCTGCTTTTCACTGCCATGATGTCTGCCAAGTTTAAAGTCACAGACCAGCAGGAATCTGTCCAGCTGCCCTTCAGCTAAACAGTGAACGCCTTCTGGCCTGAGGATGCTGCTATGTAGCCATTAAGATTACGAATTGTCCTTCAGGGTATACAGTTGACACAATATCATTTAACAGCCAGGTCTAAAACAGAATGAAACAACATCAGAACGAGAAACAGCACGTTCGAACAGTTACAATTGCTTTTTAATAGACGAGTTCTGAGTTGCATGCTCACCGGACCACTCCTCGCACTCCCACAAACACAGAAAGTGCTGTCAAATAGTATAATGCGCTGTCAGGTGTCAGCAGATTCGGTACAGGGGCTTAATCTGCACTGAACCTGCACAGAGTGACCATGAGACAGATACAGATACATCCAGCTGTTTCCCCTGAGAATGCACAACTCTCACAGTGCATGCTGGTCCCCCAGGCTACAAACCTGTCTGAATAAAGGGGTCCAGTCAGCTGTTGTTCCACTTCTCCACTCCTGCAACTGTTCACCATTAACTTTATCTCAGTTTAGAGGAAGACGGCTGAAATGATGTGTCAGAATACATCCACAACAACTTGAAAGTGTATCATTGGTCAAGCAGAAAGGCATTAACATTTGCTGGATTCTGTGTCACAAATGGGAACATTTTCAGTTTACAATATTTGTAAATCAAATATCTTTGGGTTTTGTATTACGTCTGACTGAAGTTCGTTATATTCCGGCAATTTATAAACTAAACATCTCATGGGAAACAGATGAACTATATTGAGCAATTATATGGATTACAGGTAATAGATTAAAATCAAACTATAACTTAGCACCTCTGTTGCAAATCTTTACACAACTTCCACAATCAGCAGTGAAAAAATAATTAAACTATTTTTGACATCTTTCATTACCATCATTATATCATGAACGCTCATATTTTACAAATCCCTCTGTATAACGAGCCATAGCCTAATTTGCTGTATGCAGAGGCTTTGATTTTTTAACAATAGCATGTGAACATGTAGTCACATAGCTGAGATCAAATTCAAAAACCTGCTAATTACGAAGGTGTTCATTCCAGTAGTGAAATGTGCAATCCTGTTCCCTATGCACACGGTTATAAACCAACACTCACAAACACACATTCCCGGTGATTACACCCAGGTTTTTGACACTGTCCCTGCTGTCAGCGGTGAGCAGAGAGTGGAGAAATATGTGGCTAATGTGGGCGCTAAGTGGATTCTGCTGGCAGGTCGAATCTATTTGGTTCTTTCTGGCAGCTCCACAGCTGGACTGTCCTCATGATCCTCTATTAAGAGAAGGCACCAAACTGCTGAGTCAGGGGCTCCTAATTAACATGCTCCGTGAAAAGCAATCAAGGGCCCCGGTGCATTTTAATCAGGCTCCCACATTTGGCCTACTTGGGCTTGTGCATCGCAGCGTGTCTGGCTGAGGATCAACGAGTGGGCATGGCTGTCAGTGAAGCAGAGACGTGACAGCTCAGCGGACAGCGAGCACCATGAGCTCCTCCATGTGTGTGTGGTTTTCTAGGTGTGTGAGGAGGCAATCCATCCAGCCATACAGCCACCCAATCGGGCCTTCCATTCCTTGGCGGAGAGGGAGGGGACGTGGGCGGGCTGAGATGGGGACCAGCCAACCGATAAGAACCGGACCTGTCACCAATCCTAATTCCCAATCACTCACAGGACAAAGCCTCCTGTCCGCAGCGCACATCCTCAACTGGGCCCACATTGAGGACATCAAACAGTAAACTTCCACCTGCCCGCCGAGATACTGGGGCTTAAACAGCGAGCTATTGTACAGGTGGACAGCACATCCTCACAGAGACACATCAGCACCCTATCACGCTGGGACAGCATGCACATACAAGGCGGCTGATTAATAAAAGGTCAGTTCGGCAGGATGATTAATGTTGTAGTGATTGCAGCATCAGGGAGCTGGAGGTGCACATCTGTGTGTATGTGTGGCACATTCAAAACAACGCAAAACAAAAGTCTTATTAAACCAGCAGTTATTAACATTAGGTGATCAGTGCATTATCCTACATTTCCCAGAACTCCTTTCAACTCCCATCAGAACAGGTATATGAACCCAGTGCATCCATGTTTGTTACAGTACGCTTGGTTGCATTGATGCTTTTTTCTACCAGATGTGACAATTGACTGCAGCTGCATTGCATTCTGGTCAATTGAGGCATCTTCTGTTATAGTTTTCTAATGTGTGGTTGTTTAAAACATGCAAAATGATACTTATATAAACTCATATTAAATGATAAGTTTATAACTTATGATGACAAGTTTAGGTTTAGGAACAAAGTAAGTAATTATCTCAATCTTAAAGAATATTGGGTGCTAATTTAAGCTAGTAGCTAGCTCCAATATTATTAAGATAACCCACACTGATCACGTGACACACACCTGAGCAGGGTTTTGGGAGCTAACGTTAGCTAACAAAGAGTGTGTTGAAAGTATATTTTATGTCGGAACACAGCAACATGGAGTGAAAAGAAAGCCACGAGGAAATGTTAGGTGAGTGTAAAGGTGTGTTTACCTGCTCCACAACTCTGCGATATCTCCTCGTTGCTTGCTCGGTTAAATCCCGCACGTTCCACCCAGCTTTACAGGGAACCACCACCGAGGTGTCCCCAAAAGTAACCGTCACCTTCATAATGCCTGCAAATGTGTTTTAGAAAATGTATTAAGAAATTAATCCAAGTTTCGGTAGTCTCTCAACCTGCTCCTTGCTCGAGGAAAGTGACACCTGTCAGTAGAAACTGGAGCAACAGGTGTCTCGGTTCAGGATGATATCCCGGTGTCTCGAGTCCGCCTTTATCCGAGCTAAACATGTGTTTAAAATCCGAGTTTACATCTTATTTGACTCCTTGTATTTGGGATAAAACTCGAGTGTGACTTTCTGTCATGTTGAGCCGTGCGCTGCGAGCAAAACAAACTGAGCGAGGAACCCGGAAGAAATCACAGCCACTGGAAATCCAGGAAACTACATTCCCCAGTGACACTCCACCACCCTTTTAATTAAAGCAACTGAACTTGTCTCTTAAAGATAATACCGTTATTGTATTATAGTTTAGTTTTATCACACATTAAAACAACTCTATATATTTAATGTAGTTTTAATACAAAATAATGTATGACAAATCAAAAACACATTTTGAATTAAATTAAACTAAATTACATGTTTTACTTATTTTTCTACTATACCTGCTTTTGCAGTTGTTCCCTCAGTTTATGAATTTCTTTAATGGTTGTATTTTATTCATTTTATTGACATATAATAAGGACATTTTTGCATTTGAACAAATGTAATAATACATGAAATTAGTACAAAAAAGCTGACTTTTAAAAAAGGGCATTTTACATGATTAACTTATAATACTTTCCTTGATGCCATATTTTTATCTACATAATCCTGTAAAATCCTATTATTTAAAAAAAGAAAAACGTTTGAGTTCATCTGTCCACATGTGCTTGCAGAGGTTTGTATTATCGCAAATCTTTTTCTACTCGAATGCCCCTGTGCTCACAGACACCTCTGCTAACACATCACACACACTAATTACCTTACCATTATTGTCTGTCATTTGATGTCATTAGGTGTTTTGTGAAATTGCCTGTATGGATATTAATGGCCACTGACACGCTCCCTTGCCTTATTCCCGCACATTGTTTGGTTTTTGCTCTCGGGAATTTCCTCCCCATCAAACTAGAAAGCCACCGCGGCAGATGGATTCATAATTGGGACAGGCAATTATTTCCACTGCGACTGTAATTCACCCGAAATGTACGGAACGTGACAATGACAGCCTCTTTAGCGCCCTGTTTCATCTCACTCCTCTCACAAACAAGGTGAGTGTGTGAGAGGTATGACGGATAGGAAGCAAACAGAGAGCAAAAAAAGAAGATGATCCATAATTAGCAAATCCTACAGCGACTTTGTCCATAATCCCTGGACTCTGGTTTTTAAGAGAGAACATAATGTCATACCTGGTTTAACAGTGTATTCGCAGAGCCATTGAGAGTAGGCTATATGATGCTTGTTGTTTCCCCCCGCAGCGTGATAATGGCAGCGGCTGACTCATCAGTCGCTGTTGTTGCTCAGCACTTGGCTGCACTCAGTGGAACATGTGTGTTTCCATACAACATTAATAAATCCCTATATGAACTATTGTTTTAAGCTCTCTGTTTCCTGTCCTTTACAAGATATCGTTATCCATAGTCCAAACTGTTGGTTAATAAAACGATCTCCGACAGCTTCAATTGTTGTCGGTAAAAAGTTGGTCTCTCATAAACTTTCCATGCTCGCCCGCAGGTTATAAAATTACATATTTAAGTCCCTTCCTTGAAGCTGCACTTGGCGACTTTGCACTTCAGCCGCTATGAGTGCCGCTGATTGAAATGTTGAAAGTTTGGAGGACTTTTCTAACCCTGAAATCATGTCAAGTGGCACCAGTAAGCTGCATCTAAATATATTCTCTGGAACAGCGGGGGTAGAGGCTGGAAACAATATTTTGGATAGTGTTGAAGAGGCCTGATTGTGTATGTACTTTCGCAGTCCTTGGAAGAACAAACACTCTCCATAAAACTCTCGGCATTTTGCAGAGTTACAAACAGGTAGGACAACACAGGTCCATAACCAGAATGTATTGCAGTTATATAAAATGTCATGCATTTAAAGAGGCCTTATGATGCTCATTTTCAGGTTCATATTTGTATTTTGTGCCAAACCAACATACTGTACTTTTCCCCAATGACCTCACAGAGAAACTTCTCTGTTTGCTCAAGGTGGCTCCTGCCTATCTGCACAGCTCCCATTCATGCCTGAGAAAAACAATACAGTGCGTTGCGCTCTTCATGACGGAGGCCTCAATGCGTCTTCACGTTGTAACACGTGAAAGATGTCGGTGTCAGAAGCTGCACGTTGAGAATGTGATTTGATCTGTTCCCAGGAAAAACTGAGCTTGTGTGTCCTGAGAGCAGACGAGTTTGACAACAAGGCCTCTCTGCCTTGTTTTCACAACATGATGTCACTTCCTCTATCTACAGAGCAGTATGCCACGCCTTCACCTGTAGGGGTGTTGAGCAACATGGGGCAGGACTTTCCAAGAGCCACACTTTGAGATAAAACTCTGTTATAAAGTTGCGTTATTGTAGGCGTTTGAGCACTCTTTCAAGCCTTTCTTTTGATTCTTTTCAATCTTACCCTCGTCTGGAAGTAAGGCGCGCTAAAGTGTTGGCCGTCAATAAAATCCCAGTGATGCTTTTTGTTGTTTTGTTCAGCACTCTGAGTGCAATTTACAGGGTTGGGTTGTCTGGGTCGATAGCTGTGTTGATTTGCTTTCAGTCTTCAAGCAGTGCCCCTTTTCTAAAGAGCAAAATTGACATGTTCCCAGCGGCAGTGCCACCACCCCTGTGTTTTAGCTCAGTGTGATACTGAGGCTGGTCAATAGCAGGGACTTGCTTCACTTCCTGCTGCGCTGCTTACAATTACAGGCCCGGAATCAGTAGCGAGGATTACTCACAAAAAGCTGCTTTCACTCTGCTACTGTGTGTGCAAGTGGCAGGAGAGATAGTGTTTGCAATCTCAAAATATTTCAGCTAGAGGATTTCATTTCAGGTGTAATATTCATGCTGCAAAATTGCATTTCTTTTGTGGGAAACTGCTGAAAAGCTCCAATTGAAAAGCGCTCGCCTGTGAATCACAAGTGTTGCCAAAGTTGCCCAAATTGTTGTCTGGAATAAACACAGTTATTCAAAGCAGCCATGATCTATGGAGGTGCGCATTGTATCTTAGAGCTTATAGCATTTCTACAACTAAAGGGGATATTTGCCAAACACTGCCGGCAGTCCACTTCCTTTCAATTTACAGTAAAAGGAGAAGTGTGCAGAATTGTAAATATGAGAGGAAGTTGGACTATTCCCTGTTCTTTAATCGTATAATCGAACATGAATATACTGTATTGAAAGACGGCAGTTAGAGTAGATACAGTATGAGCACGTCTACTCTCACTCAGGGGAATTTGTCTAGAGTCTGCTGGAAGTGATCTCTTACATATTGGACAAGTGACCCAGGAAATACCCAGCTTTCAGTGTTAACCCCAGCGTGGACAAAACCAGGGCTCAGCAGCAGTTCAAGCTGAGTTCAGTGAAGTGTTTAACCTGTCTGGAGCGCCCTGCTGCACACTGAACACAACCAAAAACAACACAGAAGATGGCCTTTGTGCTGACTCTGTATTGCATATATTCTATTTGATTTGCATGGCTTCCATTCTGCTGCGGGCCTTTAGAATAAGACTATATGCATGAGCTGAAAACATCCCACTGGATTTCTTATAAAACCTTTCCCACGTAGAGAAGGATTTCCACCGTGTGTGTGTGTGTGTGAGATATTTTTGGATACAAAACCCTAGCTTGTTAAACGTCATGCATGTATTTGAAGACACGTATTCTGCTCTTTGATCGAGCGCTCAGCTGTTGTTGAAGTGCCAGGAGCCGCCTGAATGTATCTTGTTACACAAGCGGATGAGTAAAGCCCTTTGTTAATCATCTACTTTGGGAGCAGCTCCTTTGGCACATAACCAGATTTATTAAATCAGCAGGAGCAGCATTAAACACTTAGAAAGGCAGGTTCAAAAGGAAGGAATCAGGCTCAGGGGTTAGGATGTGGATTTGTCGATTCCATCAACGCATATTTTCACACTCTCGTCAAGGAAGAAAAAAATGTCTCACTTTTCTTTTCACATAGGAGAAGCCTTTCCATCTCTGACTGTTGCACACGCCTAATTAGACTAATTAGATTTTTCTCAGCTGAAACCGGGAGTTTAACAAGACACGATTCTTTGCACTATGCTCGTTGACGGGTGAGAATGAGACTTTATATTCACTACGCAGGTAGCACATCACACACTCTTACACACACACATCCCCTAATGGATCAAATTAGCGCTGTTGCACATAAACCCTGTTTTCCCATTCTTTCAGCACCTCGCTTGTTCTCTGTCTCTTTTCTCCACCTCGTTCCTCCTGTCAGAGACAGTCGCCGGGTAATTAAAATCTACATTGAGACAAAAGTTGCTTTAATTTAAGTTCATTATACCGTGCCGGTGTCTGGCTTCACAGGATATTTTTTTTTTAGCAATCCGCTGCCTTGAAACCATGGTAACTGCTGCACAACCTAATGTTCCCGCCTAATCACAGCGAGAGGGACTGCTAAACATTGATTTGGACAATTATGGGGATACATTTGCAACAAAAGCAAACAAGGCATTCGCAATGGTTGGGAAAGGTGACGTGGGGAGGGGGGTGAGTGCGACTTAAGTGCTTACAGGGTAAATGTAAGAGAGAGCAGAGGAGAGGGGGCAGCGTGGCATATGTCTGGATAGTTTAATGGCTCTAAAATTGCACCTTTTACTCTGTCTGCAGCTCGTAAATGTCCCGCTTTTCAATCTGACGGACATCCTGGGGCTCATCCGTGAACTTTTCTTCTTTGCTTATTCAACCCGGTAATTTCACCAAGAGAACATTTCTATTTACAGCAGTTCTGTATAACCTCAATTACATACTGTAGTTTATGTGTTTCTGCTTTTAAAGAGACAGTTCAATCAAATAGTTACCAGGTGAGGTATAGCTGTGTAGATCTTTAATCTCCGGATGTTATATATATATATATATAAATGGTTTAGGGTACGGCACCTCTTTTCACCCTCTGTCTGAAACCAGAGCCCAGTCTGCTCTGATTGGTCAGCTGGCCGGCTCTGTTGTGATGCATAACAAGCCCATATAGGCTATGCTCAGTAACACTACTTGATACAAGAAGAAACCTGGATTTAATTACAAGTGGGAGGGGTCGTCCGATGGGTTGTGGCCTCAGAGGTCAAAGGCCAAAGATTGAAAAAGTAGGGGCAGGCTTTACTGTAATAACACCACCTCATTATGGGCTATCATTACCTTTCCAACAGGGTCAGACATTTGCTTTGGCTCGCCTTGCTTCAAAGGGGATCTGCTCGGGTTCTGTTGCGCGACCCTGGTCAAATTGTGGGGATTCTGGGTAATTATGACTGAGGAGAGCATAGACAAAGATGAATAACAAACACTGAGCTGTGTCTCTGCTTGCATGTCAGCTGGCCCTTTGGTTGGTGTACTAAAGTAAATGGTGGAAGAACTCACTTGTTTTACTTAAGTAAAAGTAGCACTATTGCAGTGTTAAAATACTTCTTTAAAGTAACAATCCTGAAGCATACAGTATTTCTATTGAGTTACTTTCCAACGCTGACTATACTATAGGTTTGTTTAATCCCAACTCTTCCCATCATGCATCTGCAGAGATGGGAGAATGAATGACAATCCATAGACCGATCAATTACGTTATGCAAATGCTTTAATTGCAAATGCATAGCAGTCCCTCCTCACCACTTGACCCTCTGTAACCTGTTTAAAGGTTTCCATACCAGCTTTCCGTTTACCGAGCAGGATGGATTGGTCTTTAGCATTCAGTGGCGGATGAATAGAGGGTGGGTTGGACAGAGAAGGAGGAGGGTGTGAATGTACAGGGGCAACGAAGAAAAGAGAGATCAAAATTGCCCCTCTGTCAATCAAAAAACACAATTATCGTTCTCAATCAGCGCTGGAAAGACACAAAGGGCCGCTCTCATACAATGGATCAGTGGTCTAGACCAGAACAATTACCGCATAATTAGTTCATCAGACAATCCCAGATTGATCCAACTTTGATTTGCATGAGGAATGGGGTCGGAGAGAAGCCTGGCTTTGAGCGCGCAAAACATGTTTCCATCGTACCTCCTGAAGCTCCGGCTCTAACAGAAAACAGCAGAAACAAGGCAAAAATTACAAGACAAATCTCAGATGAAAAATCAAGCTCGTACACGCGTTACTGGAACTTTTGCACTGCCTCGTACTTTTGGTGGAAGATGAAGGATCAGGAAGTGGATGAATTACTTCTATGTCCCTTCAGCCAGCACAGTAAGGAGTGATGAAGCCCCTTCTAACCCAAATGCCCCCATTTAAATCCTCCTCTATAAGTGAAGATATTGGTCATGAAGATGTCTCTTGCATCATTACGGAGCAGACTCCCTTGCGGTGCATGATTGCGAGACAGAGGTTGTTATTCACTTGACCGGCCAGGGCCTGATTCTAGGCGCTCTGTACGGTGAAAGGAGTCCCGATCAATGACGAGGAGGAGGCGGAGGAAGGGGAGAGTAGTCTGAACTTGTCACGGGGAAAGCTTCACGCTGCGTTTCTTTCAAAAAAAATCCAGCCTCGATCACTTTCTGGGGGAGAAAAAGGCGGCGTGCTTTCTGCAGACGGTGAATAGGCTGTGATTGCTGCGACACAAAGGGGCGAGGGTGCAGGTAATGACTGTGTGTTTGACAGACACCACCCAGCAGCAGCAGCTACAACGATAGCTGCTCCACCATTTGATTTGGGAGAGCCGTTGCTATGGAGACAGCACCAGTTGATTAGCGCCCTGCTTTTTTTGGGGGGGGAGTGGGGGCGTTTTACATACAGCCTTTCCCTGATTTTTTTGGAGTGTTGTTAGAAGAGGCTTTATTTAACGAAGCACTGGTGACTCCAAACGGACGTATTGATTTAATTATTAACGTGAATTAGTGCCGAATAAATTAATCAGTGGGTTTGTTTGTTCTTGAGACAATTCTTGATTAGTCTTGCAAATAATCTCATCATGAACTTTTCTTTTTAAGAGCCCAATCTACCAGAGGTGGGATCAAGACCAAAGTCCTTAAATTTTTTTGGGGTTTTCCCTTTCCTGTAGTAGTGTTATATAGGTTGTTGTGCATGTAAATGGTCTGCAAAGTTGTATTTTAGTAGGCTATTTAGCGGGCCTCCTCCCATGAAGTCTGCTTGTGATGGACTTCCTAAAGTCCTTGGTTCAATCCGGCCTCTTTTCCTAAAGTCAAGGCTGCATGATACCTTGAGACACTCAATTTCCTCTCATCCCATGCCCGTGTATCCTTATTAAATCAACAATACACCACCTTGTATCTTCTTTTCTCATCTCGCTAAATCCAAACTACCCTTTCCCAAGGAAGAGTATAAATATACACGGAGTAAAGCATGTAAATAAACTCTCTGGCTCCCGGTCCTCGGGTCGATCGCGGGGGCTAAATCCAGGCTTACCGCTGCTTCATGTAGACTACACCGAGGCTGAGGATGAAAAGGAAAGCGGTATTTCTGTATAGCCCCCCTTTGTAATTAGGGAGGGAATCCATACAACCTAGTTTCTCAACCAAGTCTACAATTCTGCGAAGCCATAATTTACTTAATTACCCCGAGACGCCTCTTTGATTCAGTCAATATCAAGAAGAGCTTTTCAGGAGGAGAGGTAGGGAATGACAGTCATTTTGAGGCTATTTGGCTCCCATTCACTGCAGTAAGGAGCACAGCTTTTCTTCGTCTTCTGGTGAGCAATGAATTGATTATAGATTAGAGGTTGTCAGACACATCTGTTGTGCCTTTTTCCCTCTGTGACAGAGTCATTTAAAAGTGAGGACTTCAGTAAAAGTACAGTTTAAATCCCATAATAGTAGAACGAGCTAATATTGATCCCATCTTTCTGTCCGCTTGATGTCCCTCAGCCATTGTGCAGACCTGAGATGCTGAGATGACATTTAAGTTCTAAGGATGAATTGGAAAAAAAGTCTGACAGCAAAGAGCATGATAACAGAAAATACAAGTTTTGAATTTGAAAGAAAACAGGCTTGAGGGGAAGGTGGATTTCACCCAAACTTGGTCGCCCTCAGGGATTTGTAGGACTTATCATCCTTGAGGCTACAAAAGCGGGGTGCCACTTACCTGCTGAAACCCTGCGAGGATTTTTTTTTCCCCCTTACCAGAGATGGAAAACGCCAGGCCTCACTTGAAAGCCTCTCTCTCTGCAGGGCTGAGATTACAGGAGGTTCCTCTCTGTTCCCACTCATGTAAGAAGCCCGTCAGTGGTCACCGCAGCCATGATGTAACACTCGGTCTCCAGCCTCTTTGAAGTGGCTTCATAATCCGGCCTTGGACGCAGGGACGAGTTCAAAAGGGCCCACAGAGGGATTTTGAAACAGAGGAAGGAATCCAGCTCTTCCTCAGATCATTTCCATCCTCATTTCCCACCGTGTCAGCGAACAGGTGCAGAAAGAAATGAGAAAAAAAATCCTGGACGACTGAGTGACTCAGACATTTTGGTTGCTTTCTTCTGGGAGGAAAGGGCAGACAGAAAACAGTTGTTCTAATTCTGACATCTTTTGTCTTTGATTCAGAAACCTATAATTAGTGAGCAGCTGGAGTTTAGGTTCATGATGTTTTACCTCAGCGTTCAGTCAGCCTGAATCCATGTATCCCTTCATTTAATAGGTGAATAAAGAAATATGAATACAAACAAGTCTACACACGTGTTAAAATGCCCATAATGACAAGCTATATATTTCAAACAGAACCAAAGTGGTGGAAGGATTGCTAGCATTGCGAACAAAAATTCTCCTGAAGGCTTTCCTTCTTTCCCCACCATCCTAAAATGCCCCTGGGCTTTCTGTAAGCCACATCATGCTGCTCTCATCATTTCACCTCCATCCTATCATTGCAGGAAATGCTGACAGAACCGGCGGAACCAAAGCAGAGTAATCACAGGACGGCCGGGCCGTAAGAGGACGATGTGCCACTGACCTCAGGGAAGACGAGGAGTCACCAGCCAGCGCCAAAAAGTCCTGCCAAGGTCTGGACAAGCTTAACAGGCTTTTGACTGTGGACTGAAAATAGTCTCCAGTTTCCCTTCAAAGATAGAAAAACATATCCAGTGTGTGCTGCATTTCACTAAAAGGTTAGTGAAATATCAAAACCCAAGAGACGTGCTCGTAGAGGCTAGGATGGAAAATTCTTCAGTGCATGTCTTTATATCACCGCGCACACGTTTCACTGTAATTTAGCCTGACATGTTTGGTATCTTTGGAAACGTCAGGATCTCGACTAGAGCTCAGCGTAACGTAGAGCAGGTTTGAAGCTTGGCCTCGTGCCGCTAGCTTGAACGACAGCCCCACGTGTCGATCTGTTTGGGTTGAAGAGTTTAGGCCACAGACGAGCTTGGCAGTTCTTCTCTGCTGGAAACAAAGCCTTACAATTATAACATGTGTTCTTTTTGGGATGTGTATGAATAAGTCCTGGCTAAAGCTGCAGTTCATGCTGAAGACAGTGATTGTATATGTGATGAAGAACGGGCTTGTGCTCCGGTATTGTCTCAACCACAAAAAACTTGACTATTTTTTTTAAGTAGCAGTGTCCTTTTATGAAGAAGCCCATAAAGGCACATCACATATGGAAATACTCAACGCCTCACTTGGTTTATCACCAGAATACGATTTTTTATTTCAGGTTTTTAGACTCAATTGTTGGTTTCAAGTCGTCTTCAACAAAGCATGATGTCCCATTTAGAGTAAATGAGACGATAAAGTTTTAAACATTTTTACAATCTATAATAAATAGCAGACACTGGAGTGAAATGCTTAAGCAGGGCAGAAGCTGAGCCTTGGGGGGAGTTGTGACATAAAGTTTCTGATGCTGCTTTCACTGGCTGCTGTTCGCATCACGTTGCATATTCAGCTCGCCCTGAGCAAGCTGCCCTTCAGCAAAAAGCTGCTCCAGCTGAGGTCTGATCCCTGAGAGTTGCTCTGCTGGTTACCCATCGCACACTGACCACCTGCACCGCTGGAGCATGTACTGAGCTTTTATTCATTTGATACAGTATACATGTCCTCCTCTCCACAGCCTCCCTGAGCCTCTCTTCACTGGCCTGTCAAATTGCCTGTTGGAGGGAAAAGATGGTGGAGTTTTTTCTCTTTAAACCAAGAACCAAAAAAGAACCCACAGGTTGTCTGTCCATGTCTAAGTGACAGGTGTCCAGGGCTGAGTGTGTGTGTGTGTGTGTGTGTGCGCGTGTGTGTGTGCGGTCAGACGACAGATCCTGCTAATCCTGTCCGTCCCAGAGGACATGCAGTGTGACTGGGTAATTGGCCACTGACTGAGCAAGACCACTCTGGAGGCACTGCTTATTGAACCACTGTCAGGGAGAGGAGGCATAACAAGACTGGAGAGGAATGAAGGTGTAAACACGGAGAGGACAAAATCAAGAGAAAGAAACGGAGAGCAAAAAGAACGGATACAGATTAAAATAAATAAGCGATGGAGGGATGGACGAGGTAACATTCAGAGTCAGGGGATTTTGACCCTGAAGCCACCGCCTTCTGTTCTCTCAGCTGAAATGTGACACTTTCATGATTACACTGGACCTGCTTTTTTGGGTGGCCGGCTTAATCTTAAGAGGATGGCGAGGGAGAGAAGCAGGGGATCTGGGTGAGCATGGTAATGGAAGTCTAGGTTAATACTTCCCTCCTCTAGCTGGCCACCTAACAAATTGCCTTGTAAAAGCAAAAGCGATGGATGAATAAAGAATGGAATAAAAAAAAAAGTATATCCCTCCAGAAAATTGGCTGTCATTGGATTATCCCCTATAAAGCAGGATTTGTGTGTGCGCGTGGGTAGACTTTGGGGTATATGTGTGACCACTTTGTTGCGTGTGTGTGTGTGTGTGTGTGTGTGTGTGTGTGTGTGTGTGTGTGTT
>NW_011366586.1:144285-152434 GCF_000735185.1 Notothenia coriiceps | reverse complement strand
TACTCGTACTGGCGAGGTAGGTAAGGAGAGAGCGATGTGGGAAGACGAACCCGGCTAAAACACACCAATGGCCTGTAAATCAGCCTTTCATAGAAACACTCATCCTAAACACACACACACACACACACACACACACACACACACACAAGGCACTGTGACAGGTGACACCAATATATTAGTGAGTTGACAAAGTTATATGATTACGTTTATGCTAACAAGTTTACCTTTACATTTTTGTAGAAGTAATATTGTTGATGTTCTTTTGTCAAATGATACGTTAGTTAAAAAGTCAAGTGTAAGACTCCAGTTAGCATTTATTTGTAGTCTTGTTTGTGATTTCTTGAGATATGTTAATCCAATATTCACTCTCCTTTTTGGCTTTGCTTCGGTCATCATCATAAGATCCATTGTTCACATCAAATGTTGGTGAATGCAGCTTTAAATGTAAGCAAATAGAAGAACAATTGGGTTAAGCACTTTAAGTTTTGGTTGCTGTAACAAATCAGTTTTTAGACATTTAAGCATGATGATAACAGTTGATAGTGTACCAACAGTAAGGTCCCTCCACAAATATGTTTTTTCTCAGAGGTCAGAGTTCAGAGACAGCCAGTGTCCTTCGTGATTACTTCAGCAGTTCGGTTATAACACCAGCTGCCCTTCAGGTGATCCTGGACTGTTGGTGCAAAGGGCCGAATCAGCAGCTTTTCTGTTATCTGATATCCTCTCTAATTCCTGCAGTCACACCCTGAGAGAGAGCACAACTCAAGGAAATCAAAGACCTGTCATGTTTGAGAAAGTTTAAGAGAGAAAAAAAAGGTTCGGAGGAAACGATAAGAGATGGATGGAGAGAAAAGATGAGTGTGAAAGGTCGTGGAGTCGAGTGGTAGCAGAAGGAACTGAGGTGAAAAATCTATATAAGTGCTTGAGAGTCAACAGCGCGTGGGTGGTCAATGGCATGAAGCTCATTAGCTCAGCGTTTGACTCCAATGTTTGACCTTTTACCCGACTATCCCACTTTCTCTCAGTTTTTAGCATAGATGATCGAACTTTCGTCAGATAATGAGCTATGCAGAAGTTGTTCAGTTGAGCGAAATCATCTGTTAATTAAAGTTGTTTTTGACACATTCGTCTGCAACTGTTATGCCATTACAGAAGCTAAATTGAAGCTCACTCATTACTCGGGTTTACTCAGTATCGCTCGAGGCAGGAAATGAACTTTACTTTCCTGCAACTCCTCTGCAATATCCTTTGGAAGAAAAGCAATATATTATGGCAAACAACAAAATATCCCCGTTAGTTTTCCCATCCTTCCTTACAGTCATTTAAAATTAAATTATAATGACTGATGGTAACCAATCAATGGTGGTAATTTCGGCAAATGATGCAGCACTGTCTCGAACTGTAGTATTGATTCAGCTGCAGCCTGCAGTAAGCCATTTGTCTTCCATTAAAAACAATCTCTTGTAATTACCTTAAACTGCTTTTTAGAACCATGGCAGGAGAATTAGCCGGAGCTACTGTGTGCAATAACTTACATGTCATTAGAATAAAACATATTAATGTATGCACTCGTCTTGAGCTCCTGGAGGTTTTGAATAAAAATGCGGTAATGTATGCACTCATTTTCATTTCCCTCGGGTTCTTCTTGATCACAGCAATCATAAAGTTCATATTTTACATTTGGGCTGCAGTGTGCAGTTCAACCCGTGAACTCAAACCTCAGCAGGAATCTGCCCCAAATACCTCCAAATGTAATTTATACTTGTCATCTTAGCACTGTAGGACTGTGCATTGAAGTTTGTTTACAGGCCTGTGCTTGCAGGTAAACTGTATATCAATCAGCTTTTACACGACTAAATCCATGCAAATCTGATGACACATTCTCAGCTCCACTTTGTGTAGTGCTAATTAGCATGCTTAAACAAGATGGGAAACCTGGCAATTCAGGTGTTAGCATTAAGCTACAGCCTCAGGGAAATCTATATAAACATTGTAATGGATGGGATTGGAAACTTAATAACAGAGCATGATGCTATAGTCAGAAGATTATTAAAGCCAGGCATAAGGGCGGGGGGGGTTACAAGCATTGTAAATCCTATGATTTGCCTTGTTCTTTAAAATGTTAGTTTTTGAAGCCATATTCCTAAAGATGTCCATCCCTGTCTTGCAGCAGTACGGTCCCCACCGCTGCTAGTTGTTGCTTCCGAACATCGATCCCTGTGTCTTACATCCTCTGTCTAACATGTGAATTACGCTTTCGGCTGGATTTTTTTCTTTGATAAGGAAATAACAGCCTCTCTGATGACCGTGGAGGACGCCCCCGGCCAGTTGGAGGTAGCAGGCGAGATCTTTTGACAAGGTTAACAGATGATCAGTAAAGAGAGGCTCCCCGTGGCCCCTTCCCTCCGCTCCTTCCTTCCTACCCCCTTAGTATCAATCAATACCTGTTAACAAAAGCTCTGCGGGGCTCCTTTCCACTCTCTGCACTCTTATTCATATTTCAGGATGTTATTAGAGCGTGCCGTGAAATGTCAAGATCTTTACAAGGTAAATATCTCTCCGAATGTCACAGGGAGAAACTACTTTCCTTCTCTCACTGTCAGAGCGGCGAGCTGCAGACATTAGAATGATTTCTCTGCCAGAGGCTATTCCACAAAGTCGTTTGTTTCTGCTGTGTTGTCAATGATCATATTGGTGTGGGTGTTTGCATTTGAATGGCAGCTAGTTTAAATGCTAAAGTAACCTTTAAGATATCAGAGTGGTCGGACAGTGGGGTATACGGAGTGTCAAATGTCTGAGCCACTACAATAGCCCGAGGACAACTTCCTCCTTGTTGAGCTCAGCTGCCACAGTGGCGGAAAAATAAACCGACAATCAGATGAAGCACTGCCTCGCACATCTCATCTCCGCGGCCGGTAAATCAAGTGCATGACAAGTCGTGTCAAGGAAAAAATAGATCTGATCAAAGAGACTGCAGCAAACATGGGCGCCTTGCAGGTAGGAAGCGTTCGCAGCAGGTTCAGAGGCATTTCAAGTCCATGAGGTGGACTCAGCTGCACGAGGGCCTCTCCTTCTCTCTGTTTTACACATCAGCAGTGACAGCCCCACCCAGGACATGAATCGTGCATTTCTACCAGGGATCATGTCTATTTTTGAGTTGTTGGTTGTTTTTTGCCTCCGTACTGAACATCTGTGTGACGCTTCCCCAGCGATGGCTGATCAGCGAAGCAGAAAGACGGAGAAGAAAAAGAAGGAAAGGAGAGGCATGGTGCCGTTTCAGGTGATATAGTCAACCTCTGGGATTGTGGGTAATGAGGCTCTCATGGGAAAGCATGGGGCGCCATTGCCAGCTTGGTGATGTCACAGTGGCAGGATGAACAGGCACAATGAGAGATTCATTTGACAGGAAGCTCATAAATGTTACCTCTTTTGGTGGTGACAGTGTGAGCTGCAGCATCTCCTGGCTGACCTCATTCCCAGAGAAGACTGGTATTTCATGTGTGACAACGTGAAATGTTCAAGTTGCCATGTGCACACCAGCCAACCCAAGTACTGTCTGCACTGTGCTGCACCCCCACACTCATGCATTGCTCTTATTTCAATTAAAGCACCGAGCGAGTCACAAGATAATTGCACGTACCTTGCGAGAAATTGCCAGGGCAAAATCTCTCAATTATTCTGTCCTTTTAACATCTTACCTTGGATCCTAAATTGATCCTTTTGGCAACTTCAAGGCCCTCATTTGCATCCCTGTTGTGGTTGGAATAAAGCGTGTCATGCTGTCTCCTCTAAGCAGGGATAAGGAAGACAACACACCTCGTTTCACCTACCGCCCTGCACTTACTGGGATGCACTTGTGGTTTGTTCTTCTCTAAGATGCTGCAAGCGTCTGCTGTTGGTACCACAGTGCCACCTACTGGCTTTACAGTAAGACAAGCAATGGATCATTTCAGCCCAGAATTCTCTTTTGTAAGCCTGGTAATGTTTTAAATGCACACAACACAAAGTTATTTCATGCATTATGTCCTGTCTAAGAGCCTTTTGTTGGCCCTCAGACAGAAAATAATGCGTTAAATGAAGATGAAATCACAAAACAATGAAAAACATTCCCTTCTAAACATTTCCTGATTTGCTGTAATATGGCAGAAGTAAGTTATTCCTCCCATTTTACCCAGGAGATGAACCGATTTGTCTTTGGAGATGTTGCAGGGGTCACCACAGGGGGACTTGGAAGGAGAAAAAGGGAGTGAAGTGGGAGCGAAACAGAACAAAACTATTACATCTTTTTATCATTTCCCTCTCCTATATAACCTCGTTGCGCTGGTGGAGCGGAGGTCTAGACATTGTGGAAAGGCAATCGCCATCCATCATGTCCGATTATGCCGTTTAGATGTAATTGCAAACCCTTAAGGATTGCTCCACCAACATCATCCATGCACACACAAACACACCTGCAGGGGGGGAAGAGAGAGAGAGAGAGAGAGAGAGAGAGAGAGAGAGAGAGAGAGAGCCACCTCCATACACATTTCACAGACAATCAAATTAGAGCTGACGTTCAATACATCACTGACAAATTGTTTATTAAACAAAAGGCTTGAATTGCAGCATAACTGAGAAAGATTCAAGCGACGAGAGAGGAGCGGGGGCTTTTATGACTATGTGCCCATGTAAGGAAGCCAGTGTTGCTCGAGCACACCATGTATGTCCTCTTCTACATTTAACAACGCACCGTGAGGATATACACACCGGGATAAAACAATGTCAATGAGGTCATGAGTGGAGCATGGCACTACCACTGTTAGTGTTTGACTCCCAACGGGGCCACCCACGTTCAAATGGCACAGTAAAGCACTTTGGTTGAAAGCACCCCCCATATGGTACGGTATAATGTGCTGGGATCATTTGCTTCCTGTCATCTCTTTTATTTAACAGTAAGGAGCCTACAGGTCATATACTTCATACAGCTGATTGTATAGCAGGCGATTGGATGTTTTAAGTGTCTCAGATGTGTACTAAGATGCATGTGGCCATTATGCAACATTTATACGTGAGATAAGTATAAAGTCCTACAATAATCTCGCACGGCACTTTCACAGTTCTAGAAATGTTCATTTATAGAGACGGCTTACAGGTCCCTCTTTGATGAAAGGAAGAGAGGACAGTCTCGCGCTGCGACGTCTCGTACCTCCTTACTAAAGGACGGTCTCCGATAAGGTGTTCTTCAGCAAACAAAAGACGACAAACAGGTTACTAGTTAACCACACCCACACAACGTAAACTACCGTCGATCAAATTTACCGATTTCATTGGACCTCCCCTCTCACCAGCCTGTCCAACCACCATATGCCTCACAGTTTCAGACTCGGTGATGTATCGGGCTCCTGTTGAAGGAGGACACAACTCGAGTCGACGTGTCACCCTTTTTATTTGGCTGTTAGTCTACTTCGTGACGGAGCGTGTAGAGTAGAGGCGGCCGCCATTTAGTTCACGTACTGTTCAGCACAGTTCCTTTTTACTAGACTAGTTTCTCTGACGTCGTTATGTTACCCGGCGAACGTCCATCCTTCGCAAGCGTCCGTCCAAGTCTCCGTCTAAAGTTCAGGTACTCACCCTGAAGTCGACGTTGCTCCCGGAGAGGAAGGAGACAAAAGTGTGTAGTCCGTCACTGTTGGGGTCGGGTCCTGTACTTCAGCACTAAAGATGGTCCCCTAGCTACAGAGTAAAAACTCAACAACCAACAAAAAAACGGAGGCATGACTTGTAGACACACTGCGAAAGGGTCGCTACCCGCTAGTCACGCTTCGTCTTTCTGCCTCTTCTTTTTCTTCCTTTCCTCTCCGTGGCCTACGGCAAAGTCCCAAGCTATATCAGTTGGAGACCCTAACACCCATTACTCCGAGAGTACCCTTTCGTACCCGCGGTAACGGTCGAACGCCACTACAGTGTCACCGTCCTACTTGTTCGTGTTACCTCTCTAAGTAAACCGTGTCCTTGGCGAGTATTTACAATGCGAGAAAACCACCACTGTCACCACTCGACGTCGTAGAGGACCGACTGGAGTAAGGGTCTCTTCTGACATAAAGTACACACGTCTGCACCTTTAAAATAAGTTCAACGGTCACGTGGTGGTCGGTTGGGTTCATGACAGACGTGACACGACGTGGGTGTGAGTACGTAACGACGAATCAAAGTTAATTTCGCTGGCTCGCTCAGTGTTCTATTCTGTATGGAACGCTCTTTAACGTCCGTCTTTACGAGAAGTTAATAACGAACAGGAAAGTGTGTAAGAATGGAACCTAGAGGATTTCAACTAGGAAAACCGTTGATAGTCCCGGGAAGTAAACGTAGGGCACAACACCAACCC
Source organism: Notothenia coriiceps (assembly GCF_000735185.1). Lineage (NCBI taxonomy): Eukaryota > Metazoa > Chordata > Actinopteri > Perciformes > Nototheniidae > Notothenia > Notothenia coriiceps. Next base: position 146,070 of record NW_011366586.1, on the reverse strand, counting down.
TTATTTCGCACCAGTACGACAGAGGAGATTTCCCGTCCCTATTCCTTCCTGTTGTGTGGAGCAAAGTGGATGGTGGGACGTGAATGACCCCTACTGAACACCAACACAAGAAGAGATTCTACGACGTTCGCAGACCGACAACCATGGTGCTCACGGGTGGATGACCGAAATGTCATTCTGTTCGTTAACCTAGTAAAGTCGGGTCTTAAGACGAAACATTCGGACCATTACAAAATTTACGTGTGGTTGTGTTTCAATAAAGTACGTAAATACAGGACAGATTCTCGAAAAAAACCGGGAGCTGTCTTTTAATTAGCAATCTTACTTCTAATTTACGTGTTTTGTTAACTTTTTATAAGGGAAGATATTGTAGGACTAGACGCCCCACATATTAGGCAGACAGGCAGACGGGCGCACGTAGCGTCTTCATCTCATTAAGGGAGGTGAAAATGGGTCCTCTACTTGCCTAAACGACCTCTACAACGTGCCCCAGTGGTGTCCCCCCTGAACCTTCCTCTTTTCCCTCCACTTCAACCCTTCGCTTTGTCTTGTTTTTGGATATGTCAGGAAAAAAGTAAAGGGAGAGGATATCATGTGGAGCAACGCGACCGACCTCGCCTCCAGATCTGTGTAACACCTTCCGTTAGCGTAGGGGTGGGCCTCAGTGACAGGCTAATAGCGGCCCAAATCTACATCTAAACGTTTGGGAGATTCCTTCCACGAGGTCGGGTTTGTAGTACGGCTACGGTGTCCGTTTGTGTGGACGTCCCCTCTCTCTCCTCTCTCTCTCTCTCTGCCTCTCTCTCTCTCTCTCTCCTCTCTCTCTCTCTCTCTCTCTCTCTCTCTCTCTCTCTTCAGCTCCCTGGCTCCGTCGGAGGTATGTGTAAAGGGTGTCTGTAGTTTCAATCTCGACTGCAAGTTATGTAGTGACTGTTTCAACAAATAATTTGTTCTTCCAAACTTACGTCGTATTGACTCCTTTCTAGTTCGCTGCTCTCTCCTCGCCCGCCCCGAAAATAACTGATACACCGGGTACACTTCCTTTCGGTCACAACGAGACTCAGTGTGGTACATACAGGAGACAATGTCAAATTGTTGCGTGGCACTCCTATACATCGTGTGGCCCTGATTTTGTTACAGTTACCTCCAGTACTCACCTCGTACCGTGGATTGGTGACAATCGACAAACTGAGGGGTTGCCCCGGTGGGTGCAAGTTTACCGTGTCATTTCGTGAGAACCAACTTTCGCGGGGGCGTATACCATGATATTACACGACCCAGTAACGAAGGGACAGTAGAGAAAATAAATTTGTCATTCCTCATGTCCACGTATCATGAATTATCCCAATATAGTGTGACTAACATATCGTCCGCTAATTCAAATTCACAGAGTCTCCATCATGACATTCTACGGTACACCGGTAATACGTCTGTAACACATATTAAAGTACACTAAGGGGTGCTTTTCGAAATGTCACTTTACTAGAGGCGCACATTTCGTCGTCATTAGGAGGTGGGACTTCTGTTCACTAAATAAGTACCGTCCTCTCCTCAAAGTCAACTGGTAAAACTATAAAAGACTGCGAAACATAAGAGGCAACCAAGTGTTGTAAAGACTTCAAACTTCACTAATTTCCCTGGTGGAAAATTTTGGAAAACTGTTTTCTCTATCTAAAACTGGGAACTTCGCTTTGTCTCCCTCGATTTTCACTTTGACGGTGACGGAGGTAAATGTCGCCTCCTAGGTAAAGCTGACACTTTCGAAAAGCTCCACACCTTCAGCAT
>NW_011366586.1:126181-144240 GCF_000735185.1 Notothenia coriiceps | reverse complement strand
CACCCACACACACACACCACACACACACACTACACCACAACACACCAAACACAAACACACACACCACCCACAGTACGCTGTGACACACCTATGTATTTGCTAGTAAGTGTTGGTCGAAACATGGACACACCACACATAGGTACTAACAAATGGTAGTAATGTAAATTTCACACACACACACACACCAACCACACACACTACACACACACACACACACACACCACACAGGTACGTGGACACACCTATAGTATTTTGTTTAAGTGTTGGCGAAAAACATGGACATCACACACAAGACACTATAATTTATAGTAATGTTAATTACACACAGTTACACACACACACACCACCAACACACACAACACACACACACACAACACACACACTCACACACCACACACACACACACACTACATTCACACATCATCAACACACACACTACACTACACACACACACACACACACACACACACACAACACACACACACAACACACCGAGTACCTGTCCACGTGTTACACCATTAAGTCGCAATCCACTACAAGAGATATCTATTTTTTTCTAAACTACGTACAACATGGTAGGACTTGAAGTTTAGAATTTCCCTTACACTCACTACCACAAACACTTCTGAAGCGTTGATTTTGTTTGTTTTACCATACCGTTATTCTACGTTTAACCACCACACACACACCTACACCTACACACACACACCTACATACACATGTCACACACCACACACACTGGCACCGTTCCTCCTAATTGCCTCTCGCTCCGCTGTCACTGTCTCCTAACACCAAATATTACTAGGGGTCGATCAGGAACCGAACACACACACAAACCTCCTTCTGTCTCATTTGGTGAAGTTTGAAGAGAGGAAAGACAGGAAAAAATCAAAATCAAAAGAGTTTCTGTGAAAACGGCAACTTCAAACATTTTTGATGTTCTCTGTAAAACTCTCGTTAATACAATGAGCCGGAGGTGTGACTCCAGCGTAAAAGACAAGAAAGCAGAAAAAGTCGACACACACACACACACACACACACACACACACACACACACACACACACACACACACACACACACACACACACACACACACACACACACACACACACACACAGCTTCAGCCCATTTACATTTATACAAAAACAAACGACGGCACAAACAAGCTCATCAGAGGACGCCGTGGCTCGTTAGCGCCGCACTCTGATATGCAGAATAGCTCCGCTCACCCATTTTAGCATCCCGCTGACACAAACACAAACACAGTCATTCCACTGGGGAAGACAAGGGGGAGGCACAGATGAAAGTGCGACGAGGAGTGAGACAGATGGAGCTCCCACTCTTGGTTGACTTCCTCCAAAGCGACGGAGGCCGAAACCGGCGGCCGTGACTCGCTGAAGAAGTTTCCCCCCGCTCGCTCCCCGTGGCTTCTTCTGCAGCCATCCATCTGTTACCATGGCGACCTATCTGTGAGAGTCCTGCCGCCATTGTATCATGGAGCTGTCAGGACCTGGCGGCACTTTAAAACGCTGAAAAAATCTCCATCTGTCACATTTTAGTATCAATTCCTAATCAGACCAAATGAAAACGCTGTCGGACCTCCTCCTCCCTCTGGCACCTCTCTATGAAGCTTACATGTGTATTTGTACTGTGTGTGAATTTGTCTACGTACACACCATACGCTTATTCACCACACACACACACCTGTTCTCACACACCTGACAAGTAAGTATAGCTTGAACAAATTGAGAAAAATAGCACTCGATCTTTTTTTTGCCTCACAAAAAAGGCAATCTTAATTACTTTGCTCAAATAAATAATGTCAAGAAGATAGAACATATGTAAATATTGTTTAGTTACTGAACTGACGGAAAACTAATTGACTACTAACATCTATTTTGTTTGACATGTTGTCGACTAAACAAGCCTTTTACAGGCCTAAATTGAATTCTTATAGGTTTGACATTTTTAACTGTTGCATTAAGTGGATCATCAGGAATTCTGATACAAAATATAAAATGTATTATTCCAAAGATGCCAACAAGATAAGCGCAGTCGAACGAAGCAATACTGTGTTTTTAGTGTAACGGACCGCAACTATGAGCTTTTAACATGATGACCCATAAATAACAGAATCGATAGAGAGCAATAACACTCCCCTCACAGGGGTCACAGGTCAACGCCCTGGATGTCAATTGATTACAACAGCATCATAATGAAATATAAAGACATGTAATAAGAATAGGGAAATCTTAACAACCTCTTCCCTACTTCAGCAGAATGGGACATGACTAAACATGACATGTTATGTAGCTGATGCTGAGATCGCTATAATACATAAATGATCAAATGTAGATTGACAATGACATTAACCAATCATGTGTATGCCCCGCGCACACAGTGGGCGGGGCATCAGCGTCCCAGTGGGACAGGCTGAGACTGATGAACCAAAAAACCCAACATATTAATCAATAATGAAAATCATGAGGTGCAGCCCCCTTACTTAATATATTAATGTCCCTAACCGTGCCGGGTCTGGTCCAAAACAAAGCTGTTACTGAACTGAACTCTGGGTTGGATTTACATGTTTTGGAAACCTTTTTTGTTTCTGTTGTTTTTGTCTATATGTCGCTTTGAACCCGTCTATGAAAGCTGACACACAAGCAGTGCTGTAAAGTTACCGGTAACATCTTTCAGAGTAACTCTTTTCAAATACAAAATAAATGCATTTCTTTCTTACAGTTAATAATCAAAATGTTGGGGATTGCATCAGAATGTATTCTCATAGAATATAACATTTATTCTGATGCTCTGTTTTAACTCTAATTGAAGTTAAATTGAGAAAATGTTCATTTAAGTTTGGCAGTAATCAGTAATGTTGACATGTTTACACTGCCTGGTTTGTAGCTTTATAGCCCCGGTTACATAACTCTGTAAAAGTGAGTAAATAGTCGTATTAAGATTACTAGCAATCTGGACAACTTTTACAATAAATTGAGGTGGAATTTCCATCAAAATCATGTTTAAAACTCACCTCTGCTCCGGCACAAACGGTACACCACCATGTACTGGGACGCATCCACACACACACACACACACACACACACACACACACACACACTCACCTCCTCTCTTTGTTTTGCCGCTGATCAGCAAAAGATAAAAGCCGGTTCCTGACAATGGCAGCCTCTCTGTTGGAGAGTCTGCACCTGACAGAGAGGAAGAGCTGTAATGTATTCCAGCCTGGATTAGTGTGTCTTCATCGAGACGAAGTGATTTCAACTAAATTAGCCTTTAGAAAAAGGAGTTTCTTTAAATTTAATTGCATTATGGTTTTATCTATATGCACTTAATGGAAGTAGTTCCATGAAATGTTTATTTTAAAGAATGGCTATGTTTCTGAAAAGTCACCATGTTTTCTAAGATAGTTGATATTATGCACATAGTATTTTCATAATTGTAGCTTTATTTGATTTTTTTTAATAAACCATATTTTTATGAAAAGGGCTGCTATATATCGGACACTTATACTACTATTTGGAAACCTTAAATACTACCATTCCGATACCAATACTTATTTTCGGATGCCAATGTTACTATTCTGATAATTGAACACTTCGATTTTGATACTAACTCAACTATTTAGATAATTTAATTTTAATTTTCGTACACAAATTCTTCAATTCGGTTACTAATTAAAGTATTCAGATATTGATACTATTTTTTGGGTACGTTGAATACTTATATTCAGACACTATTTCTACTGTTTGGATACTAATATATACTATTAAAATAATGAAACACTACCAGTGTCAGGGGTGCAAGATTCATAACAGGTATGTGTGATTGACAGGCCTGCCGGCACAGGTTCAAGCCCCGCCCCCTGCTTCCTGTCACACACACATGCATGAAGTGGTGGTGACATTTGTGAAGTCTCAGAGCGTGATCATAAATCTGGATTTTATGAGAGCCCGCTGAACTCTGCAGACTGTTGACCGCGCAGCCTTGACATTCAAGACTGTGCGGCGCGAAACAAACCCGGGCTGCAACTCCCCGAGCTCAGTGATTGATTTGTCTCGGGGGGGCAGTGAAAGCCTCTCACTGTTAGGGTCAGGCTTGTTTCTGTTTATAAATGTCTTTGTTCATTACCATCATGACAAGTGGAGATTTGGCGAGCGGTGTTTACCTTTAAAAAGCATTAAAAAAAGACTAAATGTTTTGTATTTTTCCACACTAGAAATGCACACATGATTATCTTGATGTTTCTCAATTGAATTTGTCTTTCACATAAAGAAAGGGTTCACTCTTGGGAGTGAAAAGGAAGTGAGGAATGATTGAATCCTCCAAGCTGGAGTCAAATCAAGTCATTAGGAGTAGGAGGAGCCAGAGCCAGAGCCAGGTTCCCACACCTTTATGTTTGCTGATCAGACAATAGGCAGCATTGCTCTCTGAATTAACACCAAATATCCAGGTTTTTGTGTGATAAGCTGTAATGGGGTTCAGAGAGGTGGTTTTATCAGGGCTTGTGCTTCTCCTCTCAGGTGGACATGTTTGTGTTGCAAAACAGAAATGGTCAAACACCAATGAGACTGTGAACCAAACGCCGCAAGAACTTCAGACAGCAGATCATCAGTCAGACCTGACGGAGCATGTAGATCCAGAACGTTCTCCTGTCACATACCGGCTCAAGATCTACCAGCTCAGGAACTCTGCTGCCAGCAAACCACCTCGGCCTCTTTCTCCAAACCAGCAGAGCTCTGGAGCCACAGAGCTGACCTCGGAGCAACTGGAGCCAGAGCAAGCTGAGGAGTTTGTGAAGCTGCCGTTTAAAGGCCCCGATCTGAACCCAGCTTTCAAGCCACGATCAAAGGTATGACTTCCATGCAGCCATGTTGATGTTTCTCACCATTTTAAGTTCAGTGTAATTCAAATGTGACTGATGTTCCAGGTGCGGGGACTTGTGATAAAGCAGAGGGTGCCTGTGCCGGCCGAAAGCATCGCAGCGCGCTGTGGTGAAGGAGAAGTCACCGTAGAGGTCAAACAGAACTTCCTAGGTAATGTTGTTTTTAATCCACAGTAGCACAGTCATTCAAAATGCCTTCTGCTCTGATGTCTAAAAAAAGAAAGGGTTAGAAACCCAAATTGGAAACTTTAATGGAACGGTGAAGATGGGACACTGTGCTGATTACGGCAAATGGCACAGACTATAGACTGTGGATCAATATTATGTTTCCTTTTATTTCTTCACTCCGAGAAGAAGCATTCTGAATGCTGACTCTCAGTGATACATTAAGAAACCTTTGTATTTGTCCTGTGGCTGAACCTCCCCTCGCTGTGAGTGTTATTGACTGGATGAGGAAAAGAAAATGGCCTCAGGTAATGGTCCCCGATTTAAGCTGCACCTTTCCCCTCTTTGTTCCTAGGAAACGGTCAGTTGATCCGACCGAGTGATCTGACCTTAGGGGGCTGCGCCGCAGTAGACGACGCCCACCACATCCTGCACTTCCAGACGGAGTTACAGGGCTGTGGCAGCACAGTGACGGTGTGTGTCTCTCTGATAGTGTCCATCCTCTCATGGGTATCTGAAGTAACAGTAGATTTTTTTTCCCTCAGATTACCGAAGCCGCCCTCATCTACTCCTTTTATCTGCTGTACTCTCCAACACCTATTGGCAACACCTTTATATTGAAAACCAACCCTGCTGAGGTGGTAATTGAATGCCACTATAAGAGGTAAAGTCTCATTATTTCCCCCCTTTGAAAGCACTTATATTAAAAGTCATGGGAATAAATCACGGCCTTATCATCCCTACTGTTTCCTTTGGCCAGAAAACAAGTTTCAAATAGCATTTTGTAATGTTTGAAAACCACACTTTTAATGTTTTGAATCAAATCAAGTTTTATTTATATAGCACATTTTTAAAACGATCTTTGGTTGAGCCAAAGTGCTGTACATGCAATACACTATTACTGCAATAGCAAGACTAAAAATCAAAATGTAGCTTAGCCCTTCAGAAACCATGTTATGGTCATATCTTCCTGCCCACATGTTCTCCTCCTGTCTGTGGCCCACATCCTTCTGTAATTGTCCCCACAGGAGACATCATGTGAGCAGCGCTGCCGTGAAGCCTACCTGGACGCTGTTCGCCGGCACCATGTTGGCAGAACAGCAGCTGCACCTCTCCCTGCGTCTCATGACAGGTGGGCAACACGCTCGAAAAAACCCAACAAACTTTGAGCTGATGTTCTGCGAGTTAAAACTCAGATTCTCTACCAGGCGCTTTGGTTAATTTCCCCAGCGACGGGTGTAATTGCAATCACTTTAAGGCCTCGCAGACGTTGTTTAAGATGCTAAGCAGTGCCTTGATAAACAGAACTTTGATGCATGGTGATGAGCTGAAATTAAAGCCTTGTAGGCGCAGTTGACCTCAAGGGGTCACTCGCACAATAAAGGGATCAATAAAACAGCTGATTATGCTTTCTAATTAATGCAAAGACTGCAACACATTGTCTGTTGTGAAAAGTTAGCAGTTGTCATTGTATAATAAACTTGAAAGTTTTATAGGGGCCCTATGGTGCTCATTTTCTGGTTCATATTTGAATGTTGTGCCTCTACTCTGACACGTTTCCATGTCTTAATGTTCAAAAAGGTATTAGTTATGCACAAAAACCTATTTGACACACTACATCTGTAATTAATGTATTGCTATTTCAAAGTACTTTTCTCTTATTATTACGGTGCCTGTATCTGATTCCCTGCTGTTGCACTGACCCACTCTTCCCCATGGGCATCATTTAGCTTTCATATAATCCAAATTGATGGCCGAACATTACTCCTCCACTTATAGTTATTCCTTCCTCTGTATTGGATTAGACGACTGGCAGTCGCAGAGGCCTTCCAGCGTTCACTTCCTGAGTGACATGATGCACATCGAGGCGGCGGTCCTCCAGGGTTACCACGTCCCTCTGAGAGTCTTCGTGGACAGCTGCGTGGCCACCGTGACCCCCGACCCCAACTCTCAGCCCAGATACCCCTTCATCAGCAACCATGGGTAAACATTCATGAAGCAGTATTTGCCTAAAAGAGCCAGCTAGTCTTAATAATCAAAATTGAGGTTTATTTGCACGTCATGCGGTACCCATTAGGAGCGTTTACGGCCTGCCTGTGTTTATGAATATGAACCATGCGGCCTGTATTTTTCCATATAAGGTGTTTGATTGATACTGAGCCGGCAGGAGCCAAGTCTTACTTCATGCAGAGGAGCCAGGAGGATAAACTTCATTTCCAGCTGAAAGCCTTCCAGCAAGATCACAGGAATTCAGTAAGTACGAGATGTGTTTTTATAATGTGATGTTTCGGATTCTTGAATCCTAAAGTCATTTATTTAACAATTTTTCCTTCCATGCATTTAAAATTCGAGCAATCTGATCTTGATTTGACCATGCAAAGTGTCGCGTTCACATTCCTCGGTTGGCGCATAATGTACACATTAGTAAGTGTTGTTTGACAGCTATAACACCCTCCGTTGCCGTCGGTGCTTAGTTCAAATTCTTTCCTACTGAGGAGATGGGAGCTCTTTCAGGTAGTGTTAAACCGAGTGCCTTAATATGCTGTAAGTTGATGACGCATGGATGGAGCTGAGCCATAAATAAGAGCCAGTATCAAATCAAAAAAGTGTATTACTGTACAATCAGAGCTTTGGTTTAATGTAATTGTCTATGCTTTAAAATGTCTAAAGATTAGTGGAACATTTATAGATTTTAGTTTGTGTACATCTATGATCAGAAATGATTTTTCAAATGATTAAAACCTAGAGAAATGTGTAATTTTAATAAAGGCAACAACAGTTTTATTTGGTCACCTTTTTATGCATGCATCAGTGTTTTGGTTGTTTGTTTTCAGCAGCATTTCTACATCTTGAAAGATTTGATTTAAAGTGGAGATGCAGTCTGAATATAAATGTGTTTAAATGTCCTTAGCTCTACATCACATGTCACATGAAGGCAACAAAAGTCTCCTTCCCCATCGACTCGCAGCACAAAGCGTGTTCCTACCTGACTGAAGCAAACAGGTTTGTTCACACAAAGAAAACGTGTTTAAAGTAAAACACAGATATTTGACTTTTCTGTTATATTTGAATTATTTTTCCAACTTACCGTGTCTCTGTAACGGCCTCTTTTCTTGTCCCTGGGCAGATGGGTGGCATCAGGTGGAGACAATAAGGTGTGTGGCTGCTGTGAGGGCAGCTGCAGCGAGCCGAGGTGGAAACGAAGCCTTGCAGCTGGTACGCTTTACAGAATCACTACAAAACACTCTGGGATGAATCCTGAACATCTCATACCGAGACGTTTTGATACCATCTCCACTGCTGTCAAAATATTTTTCCGTACATTTATCAAAAAGATATCACAGAAAAGCTATTTGTGTGTCCATCTGAATAGTTTTAAAGTATAGGAACATTTATTTTCTAGCGACAGGGACTGAAATATAATCAGCCACAGACCAGCAGAGGTTGCACCCATATTTAGACAAGCTAACTTACCCTCATTTGGCACCAGGCATCTTTGGGGGATTGGTTTTGAGCTGATCCGTTTTAAATTGTTCAGTCGTATCATGAATGGTTGAATCAGCTGGCTAAATGCGCCATAAAGTATGTTGATTTTTCATTCCCCTGTGCAGGGCTGGTACAGTGGGAGGGGGGGGCGGCTCTGGGCCCCGTCCTGCTCCAGGAGAACATCCTGACCCAGAAGCTGACAGCGCTCCAAGTACAGGAAGTGACTGGAGCAGGTAAAACGACAACAAGAAAATGCATTTACTTACTTATTTTCTTTCTAGAAACTGATATTATTTGTCTTCTACTCTCATTTTAAGCCTCCTATACGTCCCTGGCCCTGCTGTGTGGGGTGGGGGCCGCGCTGGCTGTGGTGCTGCTGCTCCTCATGAGTGCTATCATCTGCAGCAGACAAAACAAACCCTCTGGACACTTTGTTAGGACCTGATTAAGACATTAAAAATGTATAACAAAGCTCTACGCTTCCTTTATTCTTTGCTCAGGAGAAAAACTGTTTCCCCCTAGCTACTGATTTAATAATCCATCTTGGAGTCAACACTTTTCTGGATTTGAGAATACTTTTTTAGTTATTTTGCATTTTTCTCTGCAGGGCTTGGCTGTATTTGGTTGCATCTGTACAGTGTGTTCCATACTACACTCTAGGTTAAGTGTTATGAGCTTGCCAGGGTTAAAAGGGGTTAAGCTGTAGAGTCCAGTCCTGCAGAAATGACCTGCGCATAAAATGTATGCTGTGTACACACTGCTGTGTATATTGCTCTATCAATCAGCAGGCCTTTATACCAAGCAGGTTTTTACACGGTTTGGAGACATGCAATAAATGAATACTTTACTTATTATCATTTAAGGTTCTCATAATGTGCAGGGGCGTATCTGGGATGTTCTAAATGGGGGGGTGGTGGTGTTTCTTTCGTGGTGCATTGTGGGTGTTTTGCCATGTCATATCTATGCAGCCATGTGTTACGGATTGAGATGGCTTTTTCTGCAAAATAACAATTGTATTTAAAGTTTATTTATGATTTTTGCTTAAATTGAGCAGCACTGGTGGCCTGTGACTGACCTTTTATACACACATATTAAAGTGGAAATAGAGTAAAGACAAGAGGCAAATGTACGAGCCCTGAAGTGGCCCAAAGTGCCATGCTTAATTCATGCACGGATGATTTGTACGTTTAATTTTTCGGCGGCCTGCAGCGAGTCCAGCCATTGCCCTTATCTCATGGAGCTAATTTAATGCACACCATTACTACCGAGCTGCCGTGTTACTCACTCGAACTGCGTGAGATTTCTCCATCTCCATGCTAATCCACATCTAAAACAAAGACAACCCCTGGATGAAATAAAGACTGCCTTTGGATTCGTGCTGACATAAAATACCATTCCGGTAACAATAGTCATATTTTAGCTTTGGGCCTTTTTTGTTTTCCCCCTTTAATTCACCCCCCTCCCCAGCTTCATGCCAGTGGTGGAGTATTCGTGAAATGGGGCTCATCATGAACTGTTGCTCACAAGCCCGGGAAGACGAATAGACATAATTAAAAAGCCCATAAAGGCGAGAGCGGGGCTTTTATTACAGTAATATGTGAAGGCCTTGGTTTAATGGGGTGTTTGTTCCCGTGTGCAGGGCTGACGGCTGCGCTACTTTACTGCTGGAGCCACACTGACCCCCTCCCATCTCCAACACACCAGAGGCTAATAAAAAGCCATACCTAACGATGCACCAGCAGTAGGCATGACAGCGCATGCATGCACATAATCGAAACACACCCACACAGCGCTCCCTTAAAACGAGTCATTCAGGATGTGGGGACGGGGTTTATTAGGATTTTGGGAAAGAATACAGAACAACAAAGAGATGATAACCCTTTTCCATTAGAGTCCAACACTAATGATGCTTCTCACTGGTGAACACGTATAATGGGTTAAAACTGCATTCATCGATTACTTAAATCACCTGAGGGCAGCCGAACAAGCTATAAAGACTACATATAGAAAAAATAATTTAGCTCATCGTCCCCTTCTCCCAGAGCTCTTCACTACGTCTCATGGTCTCCATTAGCACTAGTTGACCCATAGTTCACAATTTTTTGTCAGGATACTATTTCTTAAGGCTGAAAATGAGCATAATATGTCCACTTTAAGGCTTTTGTTGCATTATGGGAAATGTAGGATAAAGAATTTTGTTGACTGGATTTTGACCGTTCCTTTTTTAATGTGTCTGTTTTCAGTCCTTCAACTTCATGGAAGTTCAATAATACATTACTGGAGTGCTCCTTTTATAAGGTTTTTGTCACTATTGCAAATGTATCCAACAATCACAATGTTGTTGTTGACGGGGCAAGCTTATCTCCCTTACATGCTGGCTTTGGTGTGACAAATTTGTGTTATCTATCCATGCAAAACTTGCCTGCAGCTTTGAGAGGAGTCAACAGAGTGTAAAAGGTGTTAATGTCTTGTTATGGCCACAGAGAATCCCCATCATCATCATCATCATCATCACAGACCACCCACAGATGTCTAATGGTTATGGCGACATGGTTTCCATGCTGAAAAGCAAAATGGCAGAGTCCTGAATCAGCCATTTTACCCCGGCAGGATGCGTGACCCTGAGGGCAAACGCACACTTTTACTCTCATGCACACACACACACACACACACACACACACACACACACACACACACGCCATCAAAAGTAATGGTGTGTGTCCAGTGGCAGGCAGGGAGAGTCCTCTCATGTCTGGCAGCCATAACGATATTATTGTTGTAGATGGAGCGTGCTGAGGAATACTGTTCCACGCCATTGGTATTCTGCAGACGTCCACGTACCGCACAGCGCTGGTGGTGACAGCAGACGGTGTTAACACCAGACTTCTTAGTTGATGATTTGGACAAGAAGCCACAGCATGTAGATCTCTCCATGAGACAGGGACACTGCATCTGGAGAGGTGGTTTATCCACCCCTTTTTTACAAAAGATGGCTACCATTATCAAAGAGATGCTGCTGTGTTATTACTCTAAAGTCTAAACCTTTGAAAATTAAGACAAATAACAAATAATAATTTACTAGATAGTAACTGACTTTAATTATTCACTCCTTCTTTGAATTTAAATACATATCAAAGGCTGTTTAACACCAGCCATGACTGCTCATTGTGATGTTTTACTCCTCTGATAATATTACATCTGGGTCTAGGGAACACACGTGCACACATACGTGCACGCGACCTCTGTCCAGGCCCATAATTAACCCTCTTAATTAAGAGGGAAAAAAGTTGCTAACGAAGGAAATGGATTTAATTAGCTCGGTCTTAGCACAGGCACATGTGCACGTCGTATAAACGCGCACACACAAAACAATTAAGCCTCTTTTATCCCGGCTAATGGCTTCAGTGACTCAGAGCCTTTCTCATTAAGACTATCAATAATATGCTGATTACATGCATCCACCGCTCTCCTTTATCGGGGCACAAAGGGACGAGTGTGTCCCCCTGAGGTTCCGGGTGGGGGGGGGTCTGTCTGCGCGCCTTATCTGCTAAAATAGACGTTTGAATTGTTTGGCTGCAGAAGCTAAAAGAGGCTTCGCCGTGTCTTTATTTTCTGACTTTTATCTTATCGAGGAGGGCACGCGTGTCTTTCACAGGGGGAAGTGCCAGTGAAGTTGCTGAGGGCGTCATGGGGGCCACATAATAGACTGAAGAGTTGGTGAGTTCTGTAGTCGTACATCTGTCTGCTGGCTTTTTATCAAATAAGTTGAAGCCTGTTGAACTTCTAATCCGTCATCTGTCTGTATACATTTTTAATCACCTTCAGCACATATATTCCACTCCTCTTTCCTCTTTCCCTTTCCCCCCCTGTCATGTTTTAAACCGAGATAGTTCAGAGAGACAGACAGGCTTCTGTCACACAGGCAGGAAGACAATTGATCTGTGCTTTGACCTTCAGTCTCTTCCTGTTGTAACAGACTCGGGGTCCCCCAGAGGAGAACAGAGGAAAGCGGGGTGGCTTGACCTGCAGTGCCGCACCTTAACCCCCCCACCACATCCCTGATGGGGGCTGCCATGCTGCCTCTGATCTCCACTGTTTTCCAGTCTATGCTATTGTGCGATTTGTTTTTCATGTAGGTTCTAAGGGTCCCATGTGGCCCCCTATAGAGCCGACAGTCATGCCTTTGTTCGGTTCCCAGCATCCTTTTTTAAATTCTCAAATACAAGATTGTCGAGTTTTCCAAATCATAACAGATTGTAGATAACGTGCATGCTGTGTCAGCAATCCATGTTGGAAGGGCTGACCAATAATGCATTTGTATCATTTAGAAAGTTTATGCAGTTATAAAGTGCATTAAAACGTACATTTGTATTAGGCTCAATGTCCACGTAGCTTTTTCTTGAGCTTTCAACTGCATTTTACAGTTTTCATCAGCAGTATGTCTATCTTGAGTTACGATTCAATTATTTTCTCAGTGTTTCTTGCACACATGCATTATTGTGACAGACATATTGGTGGGAGAGAAAACCCTTATTAGAGGAACACTCCAGTATTACACTACTGCCCACCAAATAGTCGCTTGACAACCAATATCGACTGAAGGTCTTTTTTACAAACTTCTTCAACAAGACAAAGAGACGTTATTCAACTGTTACAAGTGGAGTGACCTTTATGAGTAAAATTGCCGGACGCCTCCTTCATTATTGTGATACTAATTGAAGACTTATCCTCAGCCCTTCGTGCGGCCTGCCTGCAGATCTCAGCATGCCAACCATCTACCTCTGGAAGACCTCTAAGAGTAACAAAACAGAGAAAGCTCAGGAAGAATTAATTCATAACTTTTCCCCTAAAGTCGCAGTTACCTTTTATCTAAGTCATGTTGTTCCAAAACAGCATTCCTCTTAACCGTATGTAGACGTTCCCTGTGAGCCAAAGGCAACAGCTCCCAAAATGAAAATGAAGTATTTCTCGGAGGCCTGTGTTCCCATGGCTCCTCATCAGCTGTGCCAACAGCACGCCGCAGAACCTCGGCCCGGCGTACGGGAAATAAATCACCATCTGCACCAGGGAAGTTAACACGGATGTGATTTACTGCAGAACAGATGTATTTTCTTACTGAAATAACATGAGATCCATCCCATAGTGAACCCAACACCTTCCTTTTAACCACCAGGAGGATAACCACAACAAAAGGCCTCCTTCCGTTTATTCCCTCTTCAGATGTGGGTTTTTTTTGTAAACAATGGATGAAAATATTTCTATCTTTAGATGTTTTTCATGTCCTTTAATGGGAATGTGCTGATGTTTGATCCTTCTCTCAGGTAGAGGCCGCAGACAATAAAGGGATAAGAAGACCTCTCATTTATGGTTTCTAATATAAACATATTTGTCCTACATACCACAACCTTTAATCCTGATTGGCACGCTGAAAGGGGATGAACACACGGCACACAAACACACTCCTTTATCATTCAAAGTGCACCAGAGCTATCAACCTGAATAAATAAATCCCCCCCTTATCTCGCAAAGCAAAACTGGATAAGCGCTCCCACCAGGTCTGCATGGAGGAAGCTGTCAGCACCTCTATTTTGGTTTGCTTCAATGAGCCTCATACAGAGAGAGAATCCTGTTTTTCTCTCAAATCCATCCTCCTGGTTTTCAATCCCCGGAGAGCCGTTTCCCTCCATGTGCGTGAGACCTATATGCTGCCGCCACACAGTCCATACATGATCCCTCTTTCCTGCTTATCTTTCGGAGCAGGGCCTATATCTTTCAGCAGCCGATAAATCCACAGAAAATGTCCAGGTTAGGAGGAAAGAAAACTGGATTTTTTCCCCTTTAAACCTGTTTGCTAGATATATTTGCCATTACTCGTTTCCACACTATTGCCTTCTATATCACACCCATGTATCTGTTTTGACACCTGTAGATGCTCTGAACACAGGGTACTGGTTTTATCTCTGGCCCGGTATCAAGAATTGGATGTTTCATATATTAATACAGTAACAGGATTATGATTATTATTATTATAAATAATGAAAAATAATACATTTATGCTGCATATGCCACATTTCTAATGTCCTACCTTTGTTGGTTAATGACTGCTATTCAACTGACATGATTTCTAGACCAATTTGTCCGAAATAATCACTGTTAGTCTTTGATGGTGTGCCTCAGAAAGTCTCAAGTCAG
Source organism: Notothenia coriiceps (assembly GCF_000735185.1). Classification (NCBI taxonomy): domain Eukaryota; kingdom Metazoa; phylum Chordata; class Actinopteri; order Perciformes; family Nototheniidae; genus Notothenia; species Notothenia coriiceps. The sequence goes on along the minus strand of NW_011366586.1, from coordinate 129,493 downwards.
GTTTTTCTATTTATCAAAAGAACAAAAGAAACCAGAAAAGCTCATAAAAAGGGAGGCAGCACAGTATGTTTCTAGCAGAGCAACATTGCCACCTGCAGCCAGCAGAAGTCATCAAAGGGACAGACAAACACATGGATTATCAGACATGCTCAATTAAACACAGATCACGTCTTTTAATGGATATGCAGAGATTTCTGAAACCTCGCTCAGAATGAATTTGCTCTCACAAGCAGTAGTAGAAAGACTTTTCCTTGTACAAAGTATTTTGATATTTAAGTGTTGCTACTTCTACTTCTAAAATATCTTTATTTATTCTACCACTTTGTTTAACCCTCCTATTGTCTTCGTTTCCCCCCCCCCCTTACTTTGGTGTTTGCAGTCAAATTTGACCGGTCCTGTTTTAGCTGCTATTACATTAACACAAAAACCATTAATCATCACCACATTTCATTTAACACCCTTTCAAACTGTACATATTGTATCAGACTACTGGTATACATGAAAAAATGCAGTAAATATACAAAGAATAGACACTGAACATGTATTGCGTGTGCCAGGTGTGATCCATGTGGGGGGATGGACACATAAGAGCGGGACATGTGTCAAATTGTTCTGTGTGTGTGTGTGTGTGTGTGTGTGTGTGTGTGTGCGTGCGTGTGTGTGTGTGTGTGTGTGTGTTTTATCTGATCCGGATGGTTACTAATTCCCAGGGTTCTTACGGTCATTAAAAACCTGGAAAAGTCATGGAAATTCAAAATGCAAATTCCAGGCCCTGGAAAAGTTATGTAAAACAATATTTCCCAACGTTTGGAAAAATCATGATACTCTCATACTAAGTAGCATCAATATAATTGGTATATTTTAGCTAATCGCCTACAATAGTAATACTACACATGATAATAAATACTGTATCGTATAGTAATGAAACATTCAATGTCATTTAACTTCGATGTTTTTGCTGGTTTGAGAGATTTGAGTTGCTTTAGCGTGTAGAAGCTAGTAAGCCTACTACTTTGATTTGTTTAGATAGGCACACATGTTTGACCTTATTTTCCTGTTCCATTTTAAATACAATTTTCAGTGTACCGCTGAAAGAGTACATTTTGGTCATGGAAAATTAGGTAAAGGTCATGGGAGAAGTCAGGAAAAGTCATTGAAAACATTGGTGAGAAAGTGTATGAACCTGAATTCCTTTTCCTTATGGCGGTCCTTTTGGACCGGGGAACTCCATTGTTAGACTAAGGGGTTCCAAAGTGTGAGGCGCGGCTCCCCTGGGGGGCGCCAGCATGAGCTTCAAGGGATGGCGCCGCCGCCAAAAAAAGAAAGAAGAGAAAGAGTGGAAATCTATAGTTGACTTCAGGCTACTTTATGCGAGCGGCAAACTATGGATACATTTTTTAGTGAAGTTACCTAAATGTGGAGAGGAGACAGCGTCTTGTCAGAAAACGGTAGGAAGTCATTGACAATGACTTATTTGAAAAGCTAGGATTTTCATGGACCTCGTGACCTGACCTCCCACTGCCACCGTGTGTTACTGCAACGAGGTGCTAGCTAATGCAGTATGAGACCATGCTAAACCCTCCGGCGTCATATTGAGACGGAACAGCCAGTCTTGGTGACCAAGCGCACATGAGTTTTTTGACCGGAAAGCTCAAGGGAATTGCAGTCACAGAAAAATGTCATGAACACATTTACGCACTGTGCAATACAAAAGGCAACCGAATGCACTCATACGAGGGCGTTACGGATAGCTAAGGCAGGTATCAACTCACAACATTGGTGAAACGTTACTCCTCGCCCTGCTGTACAGACATCTCCGTCTTCAAAACTAATTTCTCTCCACAGTGCACGTATGAGGAATGTGCCATCCTTAACCCGCTCAACATGTTTTAAAACATAAAGATAAAGAGGTTTAAAAAGCTATTGTTTAATGTTTAAGGAGGTGACGTCAGCCACAAAAAAAGAGGAAAGAGTAGTCGAAACCAGAGCATTTTATTGACATTTTTCTTACTGGGACCCTGCCATTTAGCAACAACACAATAACTAGAGATGCACTTCCTGAAAATTTGCTAGTGGGAATGCTTTATGCTGAAAATGTGACGCTAAACTGCTATGCTGAATGTAATTGGTAAGAGATGAAGATTACGATTAAAATGAAATGTGTAAGAAGAAAGTGAAGAATTTAGATTGAAATGAATATGTAAGAAGAAAGTGGCGAATTTAATTGAAAGGATCCATTGAACAATGGGGCTATGAATTGTGATAAGAGAAGAAAATAAAGTAAAAGGCTTGGAAAGCAGCAGAATATCTTGAACTGCTAACTCTGACTAACTTGATGGCGAATGATCTGTCGCCATGGGCAACGACTTTGATGACACCCCATAATACGCTTAGATGCGTGATGGCTGCATCGTTACCAAACCTCTGAATGTGTTTTTTCATGAGAAAACGTGTTTCATGGCGGCATTGGTTGCCATGGCATCGGCATTTGAGGAATCTCAAATGTCCGTAGATGTCTTCACGGCTGGGGACTGTTAGCCAAATGTGGAAGGTTTTGAGCACTTTTTAAACATTTTTCATAGGAGTTATAGCGACATCACGTTTTATGCGCGAGGGATGCGTTTCCATGGAAACGGCATATGGTTAGATTTCAGATTGGCGAGAGCTGGTAAGGCATGGACTCGGGTGATATCAAGTGGGAAGATTGGGGGACGATTGGACCGTGTCGCGATGGGACTTACAGCCCATCGTGTTTCATGGCGAGTGGTCCGTCACCATGGCAACGGCATTCTGATGGACACCCCATGTACACTTAGATGCGTTGATGGCTGCATCGTTAACCAAACCTGTGAAGTTCTGGGCTGTTTGGCGTATTTTCACTGAAGGTGTATGAGAAAACTGTGTTTCAAGGCGAGCATTGTGTTGCCCATGGCAACGGCATTTGCGAAATCTCAAAACTGTCCTGTAGATGTCTCATGGCTGGACTGTTTTGGAGATTTCTTCAAATGCCGTTGCCATGGCCACACAATGCTCGCCTTGAAACACAGGTTTTCTACATTAATTCAGTGAAAAATACTCCAAACGGGCCAGAACTTCACAGGTTGGTAACCGATGCCAGTCCATCATCATATCATGAGACATCTACAGGCTCTCGCGCTTTGCGGCCTTCCCGGGCCCTTGAGCGGTGAAGGCCTGCAAGTGTCTTTAGCTTCATGTGACCTGGGCATTTTGATGAGTGATAGATGCAGTGGTGCCAGGGGTTGCAGTTTCCAACGGAGCGTTTGTGGCTAGCGAAGACAAATGCAAGCCATG
>NW_011366586.1:90164-126136 GCF_000735185.1 Notothenia coriiceps | reverse complement strand
TCCTTCAACCCGGCGGGACCTCTTCCTGCCTCCAACCCCCCCACTCGGCTCTGCAGCCCTGTTGAACCCTGACTAACTTGGTTATGATGTGACCCTGTGACGCCCCGCATACAGAGCCAGACTCATGCAATAAGACAGCCTTTTGTCATCCGGACACACACACACACACACACACACACACACACACACACACACACACACACACACACACACACACACACACACACGCAGGATTCGACAAAAGAATCCCAGCATGCTTTTGGGAGTTAAACAGCCCCAAAACCGGTCAGCCATCCACTTCTGAGAAGGTCTCAGGGGAGTGTGTGTCTGTGTGTGTAACTGTGATTGTGTGAGCTGTCCCTTTTGCTGTTACAAGATGAGTTGTCAACTGGGTGTTACACACATTTAGCATTTGCTTTGGAATCATATTTATACTGTAGTGCTGAAACCAACAATTAGTTAAAGTCTATAAAATGTCTAATAACAGTATATGTGCTTCCCAGTTTCTCACAGTCCAACGATGTTGTTTAATAATATCTTATATTGTCAGTCCAAAAGCAGAAATATTCTGTTAATTATGAAATTAAATAGAAAAGGAAAGACATCTTGTTATTTAGGATTGCCGCAAAAATAATTTAGTTTATCTTGAAGTATTGTTGTTTAATATTCCTTTTGATACCTGTTAGATCTTGTATGACTAAAAAACATTACACTTGATTATCAGTATCAAAAATAATCCATTCGGTATGTTCAGTATGTCAATGAGGTCCTATCAGCAAAGCATATCCATGGCATATTCCAACTGTTTCAAACTGTGTCAAATCTTTCCTTAAAAACGTCTACCCACAGCGGCATGCCTAGCGTTGCATGGAAATGACAACGAACTGCATGTTAAGCTAAGACAGCTAGCGACTGTTCTATTAGCCGCTTCAAAAGGGAGGGAAAAACGTTCAAAGCGTTAAACAAGATTAGATAAAAGCAATGCAGGCTGTCATGTATAGCATGTAAACACTTGAACTGGGTTGTCATTGTCAAATTAGAGTTAACCGTGCAAGCTGTGGCATTATCATATATTCACTGTGCTTATGAGCCCCAAAACAGAATGAGGCTAGCAGCTGTGGGATCATAAGATGTAGGCGACAACATCCTCCCAGACATTAACCTATTTATCGACAAATCATGTAAACTGGGGTTTCTGGGAAAAATTGGGTCACCGCAAACCATGTGAATGCTTTAATCACACTATCACTTTAATCTGATTACTCCCAATAATCTGGTTGTAGTGTGCATGTGACCGCAGTGAGTGGTGGCGGACAGAACACGACGTGATCCAGTAATCAGTCAGGCATCAAAGTGTTTGTGTGGCACGCTGGACTGCTCTGTTTGTACTGGGTGATCGGCCTTCACACTGCCCCAGTGGGATGATTAGACCTGCATTGATCCACTGCTACACACACACACACACACACACACACACACACACACACACACACACACACACACACACACACACACTTCTAGGAAGAGACTCCTTATCGCATCATCCCATGAGCAGCCTGAGCCTGGCTTTATCGATTGGGAGAGAAACAAGTACACCCTGGCCTGTGGCATGAACACACACACACACACACACACACACACACACACACACACACACACACACACACACACACACACACACACACACACACACACACACACACTACACAACTGCAGACAAATATAAATATAAAGAGTACACAGACGCCATACACGCATGCTTGCTCATGCAAACTCAATGGCAAACAAAGGCACTCACACTGATTAACATGTGCACACACACACATGCTCAGACACAGACAAACACACACACACACACACACACACACACACTCACACACACACACACACACACACACACACACACACACACACACACACACACACACACACACACACACACACACACACACACACACACACACACACACACACACACACACACACACACACATGCTCAGACACACACACACGCTCAGACACAGACAAACACACACACACACACACACACACACACACACAAACACACAAGACACACACTCTCTCTCTATCTCTCACACACACACACACACACACACACACACACACACACACACACACACACACACACACACACACACACAGACACAGTCAGAGAGAAACATGATGCACCCTTGTTTTCATCCCGCCCCAGCTTTGAACTAGCTCTGCAGAACTCTCACAGAAGACGAAATTCTTAAAATAAACCTCAGTGTTCAAAATATTGCATAAGCAGTGTAGTTAGGTGATGAGTCGGAGGCAGATAAACACAGAAGTGGAAGTTCAGACGGCCTCTTCTGGGTCTCTCCAGCTACATGAGTCTCCAAGGGAAGATAACGTGTGTGTGTGTTTCAAGGTGTTTCTCTCTCTGGCCTAGAAGTGGTCCTTCTGATTAGTTTAGCTGGTGACGCAGGGTACCTTGTGGTTGTGGCTGCACAGTCCACTCCACCTCTTCTTCCCCATTTTGGCAGGAGAGTGCATGTCAGGAAATCTCTGTGATCTTAAAATAAATCAAAATGTCTGCTCACACAGGAGCATGAATGATGTTCAGCTACTGAGAGCTCCAGATGCCAGACAGCTGCTTTAATACCAAGTCTCTACCCATCACTTCCATAGAGGGTTATGATTTTTCATTCGATCATGATACTCATTTAGTCAATTATGTTTTTATCATGAGAAAATGAGATGTTAAATCAGCGTGTGCTTGAGGCTGTTGCTACCTCACACGGGTTTTCATCATGTTACTCTGACCTTAAGGTTTCAAAGCCTTAGGATGTCAGTTTCACGAGAGCTAATCTTAGCTAAGGATATTTCTAGTATGCCAGACACACTTACATTGTGTATATGTATGTAATAACACAAGCTGGTTCAGGGTAAATAAATAGTATAGGGTACATTTTAAGTAAATATTAACCCACGCTAAAAGCCTGTTGGCACCAGACCAGCCACCTTTGATTAGTAATGTCTCTTCAAACAGTGGCTGACCTAAGAGAGTTAAAACTGTCACTCTCATCAATATCCCTGACCCTCTGTGACACCGTTTGACCCCCCGAGGGTTCGGCACAGGTTAAAGGTCAAAGCCGGTGACCCTCAGGTTCCTTCACAAGTGGTGGGAGGATTGATGGAGGCGGGTTTGACTCCCATGGATAAATGGAGGAGGATTTATGGGGCTGGCCGCTGGGTAACGGAGCCTGACTGTGACCATGGAGCGGCCTTGGTCACTTGGGAAAGTTGCATCATTGACATTGTGGTGAAGTATGCAGGGTGTCACAACTGAGACTGAGCCCATTGTAAACTCCATTACAGCCACTTCAGAAGTTTATCATTGAGTGTGTTTAAAGAGGCTGGCCTTGAAGGTATTTTGGTTCCTAATGTACCTAGCATCCTTGCAGTTTGATTTAATGTTCTGCAATGCATCACTCTGTAGGATAGGTGTCAACTTTTCTCCCATATTGAGGGAAAGTTCTTTATTTAAACCTCACCACTTTAAAGCACATGTTTGAAAACCTGATACATGCTGTTCGGAGTCCATGTGTATTCTTATCTGTATTCACTTCCCATGAATGCTTTGGACAGGTGGACACAGAGCGGAGAACCATCCATTAAGTTTTACTGCTTTCTATACACGGCCCCTCTGAACTTGTAAACGGTTGCATGTGTTGGACTGAAAAAAGGAAAGAAGTAGCGAGAGTGCTTCCTGAGCATCTGCGTACAAATACAGTGTTAAAAAAATATTAGAAAACGTTAAAAAAAGAGTGTGTTAGTATTACAGATTTTAATCAGATGCAGAAATCAGAAGCAAGTGATGTGTTGCAGCGATGTGATGTGTTTTCTGTATTTCTCTGCAGCCTTTTGATGCCAGCTTTTAGAAGATACCTTTTTATTATTTCTGCTATTGTGTTAAATCAAAGCAAATTTCACAATTGCAAATCATCTTTGCTGTTTTCTGCCTAACATTTCTACGTGAAGTCTGCTTTTCTAAATCAGATCAGACCACATGGTGTTGATTTCCTCAGTAAAACAACATCAGAAAGTGGAAGATGGAGGAAAAACATTTGAGCCCTTATCAAAGGAAACACATTTTTTAAGCTTTTCCACACCTGTAAATTCCCTCGCATCAGTCTTATCGAGTTAGCATTATGCCTTTTAAACTTTCTCTGTAAGAAGGATTGAGACCGTCTACATCTGGTACAGCAGAATAATTGATCACTAATTATTAAAGATTTTTTAATCACAACATGTTGAGATCATTTGAGCCGTAAAGGATATTTGCACATGTGGTTAGGTGGTTGTAATGACCATTATTCATCTGTCTGCAATCACACTCACACACACTGCCCACTCCTTCTTCCCCTTATGTTCTCCTCCCCTGCTCTCTCTATTCTGACCACGTTAGACCAGGACCCTGTCACTGACCCTCCAAAGAGAGATTGATTACAGGAAAGCAGAGCATTTTGTTTGCCTTCCCTTTTCTACGCGTCTCACTTTTCGAGGCTTTTCTCCCCACTATCTCTCCCCTTCCCTTTCTGTTTACCTCGCCCTTTTTTCCTCTTTCCCCTGTCTTTATTTTCTCCTCTGTCAAGTCAAATTTGGAAAACACCCCGCCACGGGTTTACATCCTCGAATAACAGTCTGGGGCGGGTATTAAAAGCAAGAGGCAGCAGAAAGGTTCAAATTAGATTCCTTTGAGTTGTTTTGTTGTGGTTCAGACCTTCCCATGTTACCTCTCCCTCTGCGCATTTAGGCTGCGGGGAAGGCTTGTGGCAAGTGTGTGTGCATGTGAATGGGAACAGCTGGGCATATGAGAATGTACACTGTGGGTGCTTGGGCGTATCTCTACAGGGTTGTGTAGTGGAGTCATCTTGACATTATTATAATACACGTTTTATACCATCCAGAGATACATTTGTTTATATAAGGTGTTACCTCACCACTTTTATCTTGTCCTGTGTCCATTTGCTTCAGGATTCCTATTGGCTCTGCTCAACAAGGAGTCTGTTTTTGTTTTTCAGGTGCCAACAGACTCTCACATTTTCAATTTTTTATGCGCTTTGGTGTCTTTTGGAGAGCACAGAGAGCCTCAGGGGTCCGTCTCACCCAGCTAAGGCCAGCTGCTCGCTGCGAAAGATGCCAAAAAGACAGAAGAACATTTTATTCTTCTTCTCTCACCTCCTTCTACCTTTTTCCCTCCTCCTCCTCCTCCTCCTCTCTAAGGACCCTCAGTGCATTTGGAGTTTAAGAAATAACACATGACATTGTTTCTGTGCAGTAGTGTGTTAAATATCCTCCATATCTAACTGTATGTTCCTTCCTACAGACACGCCTCTGCTGGTGAGGAGCAGCAGTGACTCTGCACTGACCCCCTACCAGGCGAGAGCCATGCCCCCACCTGATAACCATAGCAACAGGTCACCTGAACCGGTAAGTCAACTACCAAAGTAAAATAAGGTTTGTAGGGGACTGAAAACAACTAATATATATTTTTTTTTTTTGTAGTTTACAGCTTAAGTTGCTTTTAATGCAATTCAGCATAAATGAGTTGTAATCCAGTGTGCCTTTGTTAATTGAGGAAGTCACTGATTTCCTTCCCCTTTTTAATTGCCAAGAAAAGAACAGAGAAAGCTGAGAATAATTTAACAAAACGTTATTTTTCCTGCGGATAAACTCCTGCTGTTCAAACTAGTAGCAGGAACATGTTTTAACCAAAGCAAGAGATAAGGGGAAAATATATAAAAAATGTAAAAATAGCATTAATAAATCAAGGGAGAGATAAACATATCAGATTATTTCACTGGTGTGTAGAGACAGAAAAGCCAGTGTGTGTTCCTCCTGTGGTCCAGCTCCACGCCCCGGGCTGCACTTTGAGAGGGTCGGCTTTTCAAGTGCTCTGCTTCTTTCTCCAAACAGAGCACCATTAAGGAGGACTCAGTGTGCGTCCCTCTGGGTGTGTGTGGTGGGCAGCATGGAGGCTGTGTGAGGTCACTCTTACATGTGTGTTTGTGTGTGTGTTTAGATAAGGTAGAGAAAGGGAGTCCTGTTGTTTCCCCCGCCGCGTTCAGCTCAGCGGTGACTAGGCAGAACGCGGGAATCAGCGGGCGGCGAGTAAACACAATGACACAGCACATATTTCAGGGCCTCGTACAAACACAGCAGAGCGAGGGGCCTCATTATAGATGATTTACCCAGAAATCTGTGTGCTGGCAGACAGACGCAGCTTTATTTAAACCCACACAGTTGTTGTTTCGCTCACTAGCAGATGTTGTCATTGTCTGTTTACAAAGTTTTAAACACACTTCGGCTCTATCATTTGGTGACAATGCATGTGATGTTTCTCGAAACTCCTCCACACAGGAGAGCAAGAAGTGTGTGTGTGTGTGTGTGTGTGTGTGTGTGTGTGTGTGTGTGTGTGTGTGTGTGTGTGTGTGTGTGTGTGTGTGTGTGTGTGTGTGTGTGTGTGTGAGGCTAGGAGGCCGTCACAGCTCTTGGGCATATTGAGTCCTGGGCCTGATGGACTTCCAGAGATCAATACACTATCACTTCGTCCACTGTACTACTCCGTTCCAACCCCCCACCCTTATCTCCTACACTCACTCATACACACTTACAAGTTACACACACTCGTGTCCCTCTTCGTCTTGGAGGTATTGAAGGCTAAATAAAATGTAATTAAGGCTGATACAGTGATAAATATGCGCGCTGCCCCTTTAATTGATTTTGCTGCCTGCTTTGGTGGAGGCCAAGGTTGGCCCACTTCTCTCTGTCTTTGAATCACACACACTCTGAGTCTCTATCAGAAGAGCTAATGAAACCGGCAAAAGGCTGAGCGGTGATAAACATGCAGCCGGCCCTTTAATTGATTGGGACTTCCTGCCGTGTTCGAAGCTAATAAACGAGACGTTTTAATGTTGCCTGCTAACGGCACTGAAGTGAATGCTTTTCCTTTCCTTTCCTCCATCACTCTACTCTTTCCTAATCTGTGTTACGTTTCTGCATGCACGCTTTCCCTTCGCTCTGCCCGATTTTCAAAACCTCTAGGTGCAGTGATGCAATGGAGTGGTGCAGGAATGAGTCCTTAAACCCAAAAATGAATAAGCATTTGAATACATCCGGTTCCCTCTTCTGAATGTCTTAGTGGTTAAAGCCTGAAATAAGGTCTGTGTTTAGCCTAGTGTTTTTTAGCCTTCTTGCCACAAAGCTTAAAATCCCATTGCTTTTTGTCAAGGAACCCTTGTGATGCAAACTCCTGGGTCAGCCTACAAATATACGTCATCACTGCACCACCACTCTACATGTTAACACGGCGGGAAGTCGGACTTAAATCTCTAAAAGCTAACGCCTTGGCTAGCTTTACCAAATTCAGCTGTTTTCCCGTCCGTCTGTAGAGTGTGTGTTTTGTGTTTCTCATGCTAGCAGCTGGATGCTATGTGTGTCTGTGTGTGGTAGCCCCTTGAGGATTTGCGTTTTCTCAGCGAACATAAGAGAAAGAATGTGACCACAGCAGTCAGTTGATGTAATGGATATGATGAAGGTCAAGGAGCAGCGGCGAGCACACTGAAGCTGTGTTCCTGCAGTGTGTGTGTACATACAAACAACCTTTCTTACACACACGCTCTTTCTCAAGCGCCTGACGTGCAGCAGGCGACTACAGCACCCAGAGGAATCACCGGAAAGAAACACACACCTCATTACTCATCCAACACACACTAACACTCACACCTCATCTCTCAGACGTCTGCACACCGCCCCGTCATTCACACATACCTTCAACTACAGACACATGCAGGACGGTGTGCAAAACAATAACAGAGCAGACAACCCGTTAGTTGTTCTCAGACAGGTTTCACAAATGATAGCACTCGTTCCGAGATCACAAAGCCTGCCACATTGAAATCATTCAGTGAAGAAAGCAGGTTATGTAAATGCATATTAGTTCTTATTTTTTTGGTTGGAACACTAAAATAAGTAGCAGCTGAAGTGAAAGTGCTGATAGGAGCTGTAATATAAGCCCATGGAGTCAGCAGAGAAGAGTGTTAAACAAGGTTTTTTTTAAGTGTACGTGTTAAAAGGAGTTTTAGGAGTCAGCTGAACAAAGTTTCTGTAATTGAAAATGTGAGTTCATGAAGTTGAGGTGTCAAATGATGTGTAAGCAGTAGCAGAAGTCACACTGGTAGAACCGATGCACTTTCTGAATTGTAGTGAGTTGTTTGTATACCAAATGTATATGGATGGAATAATCACATCCACTCAATGCTCCTAATATGATGTACTGTACGTGATCACTGGAAGTTTACACACACAAAGGCACTAACCTGGTATATTCACAGAGAGGGGGATGGCACTAATATTCTTTCTTTGTGTGTTTTATATACGAGCACTGAATGGTACCAAAACAGGGAAGCTGCTGTTTTTTTAGTGCTCTAAGGGATTAGATTGTGATCCTTTAATGTTGAAGCATTGAGGAAAGGTGTGTGTGTGCATGTAAAAGATAGACGAGGGAGGCGGCGGAGAGCGTAGGGACGGGGGCGCTTCCTCGCTACGAGACAAAAATTCTGCTTTAATGTGTTTGGGCCCCCTTGCTTATGTCTTGTACTTCTCCTCTTTCCTTACACCCTTCGGCTCTCTCTTCCTGCCGCTGTTTGACACTCTCTGCAGTTCCTGACCCTCTCTTAAAACGGGGGGGTTAGCAATTTCTGTTCTCCCCCCGTTAATCTAGGAAGACGGACAGTGAAAGTAACACAGGTGTCGTAATTACCGATTTTCGAGGGCGGGGTGGTCGAAGCATAGTTTGAGGGGGGTGGTGGTGTGGGTTGGGCCCACGATGGGGATACGTGTGTGACCCATTTTGTACGAAATATGGGTTTATAGAGGATGGTGTGTAGGAGAGACCGTCTCGTACACCACATAATACCTGGGTGTATAAGACAGGAAATGTTTATCACTGGGTGAATAGACCCGTCACCCTCTATGGGTGTTACCTCGCGTTGCACGCACACACACACACACACACACACACACACACACACACACACACACACACACACAACACACAACACACACACACACACACACACACACACACACACACACACACACAACACACACACACACACACACACACACACGCCCCCGCTTTCCTGCTCCGAGGTAACAACGACACGTGAAGGGATTGCGGTAATCGAGGTATGTCTGTCGGACGGAGGAAATCGCGCACGTGTGTGTGTGATGTGTGTGTGTGTGTGTGTGTCCCGAGTAGTGTCTCCTTCTACCGACCGTGTACCGAATCATACGTTGTGTACATGTGTGAGTACTTTTTGTGTGAAGGTCAACTTTCCCTTAAACTCGATAACACAGTGTTATTGTATTTCTATGTGTTTTTCGTAACAGACGAGCCTGATGTTACTGTCACATATATATCTACATGCATGTGGTGTGTGTGTGTGTGTGTGTGTGTGTGTGGTGTGTGTGTGTGGTGTGGTGTGGTGTGTGTGTGTGTGTGTGTGTGTGTGTGTGTGTGTGTGTGGTGTGTGTGTGTGTGGTGTGTGTGTTGTTTGTGGTGTGTGTGTGTGTGTGGTGTGTGTGTGTTGTGTGTGTGTGTGTGTGTGTGTGTGTGTGTGNCATCAAAACGTTCAGCTTGGTTGGGAATCGATGGCTATTACTTTTCTCATTCATAACTTTCATAATTCCAGAGATACATCCCATAATTCATCAAAAATGTGATGAATTATGGGATGTATCTCTGGAATTATGAAAGTTATGAATGAGAAAAGTAATAGCCATCGATTCCCAACCAAGCTGAACGTTTTGATGTTTGAACGGAGTTTCTGCGATGTTCAATGCGGGAGGAGAAGCGCGGCAAAATAAGTCGGCGGAATAATAAACTTTTCGTGCTTAGAAGAACAGTTAGTTGGAATGCTCTTAACAGCATTCCCACCAAAATACACAGAAGGGTAATCACAGGACAAGACACAGCTGGCAGGGGAGGCAGAAACACAAGGGCAACATGTGAACACAATCAGACACAGGAGGGAAACTAATGACAGGAAGGCAAACACAGGGAGTAGGATCAGACAAGACACAAGGAGGAACACATTTCAAAACAAAGGTGGAAAANTGAACGGAGTGTCTGCGATGTTCAATGCGGGAGAAGAAGCGTGGCAAAATAAGTCGGCGGAATAATAAACTTTTCGTGCGTAGAAGAACAGTTACACGAAATAATAATTGGGAGGGGGGGCGCGGCTGTGATTATGTTCTCTGAGGGGATGCTCACCTTCCCACACTTTGGGAACCCCAAAATTCAATGAAAGTGATGATCAGCAATTGTATATGTTCAAATGTCTACTGTGAAGGATATCATAAAGCCTTAATGCAATCGAATGTAAAACAAAAAAAGTTATGATTGATGAAAGTAGTAAATCGGTCAGATTTGACCCGGAGACAACAGGAGGGTTAAATAAGATAAATTATAATAGCATCTAGAAGCTCAAATGGAAAATCATCCTTGCTTAGTAGATGCAAACAGAAAATAAATATCTATTCTTTAATGTTTATTCTTTTGGAAGATATTTATTTTTCCCAGCATATTTTAACCTCCAAGCATGATACAAAGAAAGGCTTCTTGCAAGAAGTATGTTCAAATAAATTATCTTCTTTTCCCACTGTCACTGTCCATGCACATCTAATGCATTTATAATTTTAGATGTCAAGATATAAAAAACCCATCCAATTGTTTACCACATACATGTGTCAGTTAATAGGATTTTACACAATGATGCTGAGGGATATGAGTGTTTCTCTTTACTTTGCTGCACTCCTGTGGCAGTCAGAGGTAGGACACATTGTGACATGGTTGTAATGACACCAGGAACACCCAGGAAGTGTACTAACAATATATACATTTGGTAAAATGAGCTATGATGACAGCCACTAGAGGCGAAATGATGCATCTTGAGGAAAGTGCTTTGACATATAATTAGAACCACATGATTATTATGTGTTCCTAAACTTTGGCAATAAGTGTAAATCGTATTAAAATTATAATTTCCATGCATTTTTTAAGTTTGATACTAGCAATTGATGAAGAAAAGAATATGGCAGGTATAGAAGACCTCATACGCTGAATACAAGAAGATAGAATAGAAAATAGTCAATACAAATACCTATTATATTGCCAAAGGTGGAAATGCAGCTTATTGTTCTCAATCTTAAAGAGGATCCAAGCCTTGGGAAATAAATGATTATTCTTGTCTGTCATACATCAATTGCCCTGGCCCATTTCACACAGCCCATTTCCACACATAGGCCAGCTGATATTCTAACACATAATCACATACAAAATAGCAGAGAGAGATCGAACATTAATACTTCCCATAGTTATTTGAATAGCCTGGTAATGCAAACATGTACATTTCTTTTAATGAATTCCCTTAAAAGATTCTCAGAGGGCTAATCATATTTAAAATGTATAATATACCCATTTCCTGACAACGTTTATCGTCGGAACCTTAGTTCGTGCATGTCGTTGACGACCATCATATAAAACGGACCGGTTTCCTTTACCCACAATCCTCTGCTTCAAGTCCGTCCTTCCGACTTCCGCCTCATCTACGAGCTGCGGTGAGTAATTTTAACGCAGATTATAATTCTACAATCTATGACCATCCTGCTATATTAAAGACATGATCGGCCGTGAATGTCTTCTCAATATGTATATTAATGTTTGGCTGTCCGTTTCATGTGGTTTTGGATGTAGTCTAACGCATTTAAATAGCTTTTATTAACGTCCATCGGTACGGCATTGATTCCGCCAGAGTGGCTTCATTTTCCCGAATCAAAGTGTCCATTTTCTTTCAGTCAGAAAACGTGTTAATGTCATATTTTAGTGTGATTTAAATCCCTGGTAATAGTTTATGATTCTATATTTACTTACGTGCTTTGTATCTTACCATTATTGACTTGCGGTTGGTAACAACACTGGAGCAAGCTAACCTTATGCTAACGCTAAGTTATCTTTTAACTTCAGGTGCCACGTTTAAGTCTGCAAAACGCTTGACAAAAGGAAAACTAATTGGGCTGATTATTTAAATGTTTGTGGATGTAACCTCTGTTTTTGTATAGCAACCATATGCATAAGCAGTAATGAAGTTGTGACATCTGTAGCTACTGTGCATCTGACAGTAAAGTCTATGAATCTAGTGAATTTATTTTAAATACTATGTGCATGCCTTTTTATCTAGTAGTGTGTTTTCTATTTTTCATATATCTATACTGCTTTAACAATGTCAATGTCCCTTATTTTGGACGGGTAAAGTAACTCATTCTGAAAGCCTTTGAGTGTTTGAATCTAACTATGTATATTGTTTTCTAGATGGCCCCAACTAAGAAAGGAGAGAAAAAGAAGGGGCGTTCAGCCATCAATGAGGTGGTGACCAGAGAGTACACCATCAATGTCCACAAGCGCATCCATGGAGTGTGAGTACTGTACATTTCTTTATCTTGTTTCATTAAGCCATATGGTCTGCTTGTGCAACAGCTTGGATGCATTGCTGTGCTAATGTCTGCTATGTCTAAAAGTACTGAGAGATGCATACAAGTTGTCCAATGTACATGTATGCAGTGTATATAGTAAAACCATAAATCCAATACCAATCAATAGTTTGAGTTCTTATTGATTACATTTTGTCTTCTCCTTGCAGGGGCTTCAAGAGGAGGGCTCCCCGCGCCATCAAGGAGATCCGCAAGTTCGCGATGAAGGAGATGGGAACTCCCGATGTCCGCATCGACACTCGCCTCAACAAGGCAGTGTGGAGCAAGGGTGTCAGGTGAGATTACACGCTGTTATACTCATGTTTGAGCTAAATGCACTGCTTGTCCATGTTTCAGTTAAATACACGGCTTTCTCTGAATGGTGTTATACTCATTAAAATCTGTGACATGACAAGACATGTTCGTTTTTTAATCATACCAAAGTAATGGCCACAAGTATACTCTCAATGTTCTGCTTGTGCTACTGTGTGCTGTAGAGAGATGGCATGGTTTGTGAAGCAATTTTGAGACATGTCTAAGCATAGCAAATGGATGCTTCTTTTTTCTTTTCTTACGGTCATCACTCAAACTTCAAAAAGATAAAAGTAGTTACTGCTGCCAGCTTGAATTTAGTGAGACATATTTTTACAACATGAGTCTGTCTGTCAGCTCACATGAAGTGTCTACTGTCGGCACATGACTAAGAAGGAACTGATAAAACCAAACATTTTGGGCGTGCCACAAGAAAGTTCCATTTAAAGCAGTGCTCAATATACCAGTCTAAAATTGATGTGGACTTTGTTTCACATCTTGTTTACGCTTGTGAGACAGTTGCACTTACATTGCACTAATGCTGTCTAAATTGGAGACCTACACATCTGCTGGCAATGTACTTGTACTGTTTTTATCAAAGATAGTAACCATCCTAATGTGGTTTGTTGTGCAGGAACGTGCCGTACAGGATGCGCGTACGACTTTCCAGGAAGCGTAATGAGGATGAAGATTCTCCCAACAAACTCTACACCCTGGTTACATACGTTCCCGTCACAACAACAAAAGGTAAATATTTCACCAACTGACTGTTGTTCCTATACTTAAGCAACAAAGACATTTATTAATCTTTCCCTCTTTTTCCCAACAGGCCTGCAGACAGTCAATGTTGATGAAAACTAAACTCTGCGAGTCGAATAAATAAAATCAAAGAACCACTCTTGTGTTGTGTCTTTCATTTATATTTTTGCACTAAATTGAATTATATTTGGGGAATTATTGGATTAAGCTGTATAGAGATGCTGTCTTTAACCCTTACTAATTGCTTATTTATGAAAATGATAACTTATTTCATTCGAGCAGAACATTGCTTCTTGCTTTTCATTGAGAAAATATATCATTCAGGCCTTGTCCCTTTCTAGAACATAGGAGTAATTAAAATGAGGTTAAGTTTTAACTGGGATAACTTAAGAATTGATAGTATGATATTGTTCACGGCATAATGGAGCTTTTTTTTTTAACACATGTTGATTGTGTTAAACTGCTCTGCTCGTAATACTTTTTTCTTAGTCAAACCATGCATTAGTAAGTATGAGGTATTAAATCATCTATTCAGTATCCTGATCCACTCTTCATGAAGCTTTATTGGTTGACTTTAGATGCCATCTTCTTTATTCAAAGTAATTCCATAACCAATTACACAAAAGTAAGTATTCAAAGTAATTTCATAACCAATTGCACATAAAAACGTATGAAATGTAATAAACTGCTGAAGGGGGTGTTGCATGTCAGCAGTAAACATGCACTGCTGTATCTAGTGTATTTTATTTTGTAGGCAATGCATTTGTTAGTATGCCCATTTCAAATCATGTCTTATCTTCCTGTCCCCCTGTAGCAGATGTACTAATAGACTTTAGATGGCATCATGGCTTAATTATACACTGGATATTTATGCCGGAGAAAGAAATGAAGATTGTAGTGAACATGCACTGCCGCCATGTTGCCACCAGAGGGCGCTGCTTGCTTGTTAGCACTCGGATGTTGTGAAGAACAGACGCAGAAACAATATGGTCTAGCTGCGGTCGCGGACAGCATAGACAAAGAGTAGACGCCGCATCGACCGCTACTGCCTATTGGCGCTGACGAGCCATGGGGCCGCCATCTTGGACCGGTCACCCGCTCCACTCAGTATTATCTGTCTGGCAGGCGCAATGAAGTGTCAGAGAATTTAATCAATCATAATTCGCTGAATACAAAACTGATTTTCACGGGGTTTTTTTTCTGCAAACGTCATATATGTAGGCATGATACCGGACACATGATTCGGCGTATTTTAATATTCATAGTATGCTTAACAGCAATAGAATATTCTGGTATTTGATAGCCTANTGTGTGTGTGTGTGTGTGTGTGTGTTGTGGGTGTGTGTGTGGTGTGTGTGTTTGTGTGTGTGTTTGGTGTGTGTGGGTGTCCCCCTCCCAAGGATGACCAAAAGGCTGTCTTATTGCATGAGTCGCTCTGATATGCGGGGGCGTCACAGGGTCACATCATAACCAAGTTAGTCAGGGTTCAACAGGCTGCAGAGCCGAGTGGGGGGCGTTGGAGGCAGAAGAGTCGCGGGGTTGAAGTGGTAAGGGTGGGGGGGGGGGGCTGAATTATCATTCATGCTCGGCTGGCATGCTAACAGGCTACAGTGCTAATTCTAGTTAGAGGGGAAGCCATTGCAGAGGACAGGCGGGAGGACTGAGAAGGTTCGGGTGGGGTGGGGGTTCAGGTCTAGCGGCTGGATGGCAGTGTGGTTGAAGCTGAATAGTAGAGTACAGAAAATGACTGCGTGGAGGTGGAGGGGGGGGTAGATGAACGGGGCAGAGGGCAAATTGCGGGTCAGGAGGGGAAGGGTGGCAAATGTGTATGTGTGTGTGTGTATGTGTGTGTGTGTGTGTGGTGTCACACTGTTATTCTATAGCCGACAGATGGAGAGAGGGGAAATGAAAGGGGGTCCAGTGATTAGACAGACCCATCCCGGCTAATGTAATCTTTCATCTCAACCTCCTGGCATTCAAGAATCAAAGCAAGCACTGAAATGGTAAATAATGATATGTACAGAGAGGAGTCATGCTCTTCTTGAGATCATTTATAGTAATATGTATCCATAGCCAGAACTAAATGCAGCCCAGACAGAGCAGACTTTCCCCCAGAGGCTCCCTCAGGCTTCCAGCCTTGTGATGATGTTTCCCACTGGAGACGCACCATGACCCAATAACTTGTTCACTTTATTTTCTGACTGCTAAAAACAAGTATAGCTGCCATTCCTTGTTCGTTTGAAGCTGTATTGTTATATAGTCGTGTGCACTGTTAAAGTGTCATTCTCACTTGTGTTTTAGTATCTGCTTTATGGGAGTGACCTTCATCAACTCACTGAATATTTGTACAACAGGAGGCGTCGAATAAGAGTTGTTTTTGAGAAACGTGCCCTGTGAGGAGCAGAACCGGAGCGTATCCATCAACTTAATGGTGCACGGAGAGACGTTGTTGTCAGTATGGGAAGATAAGCGCAGAAAATACTAAATGAAGGAGCTTCGTGTCTCTTCATAATATCATGTTTTTTAGTCAACTACCTTTTAAAGACATGACCAGTTCAAGTCCCGGCAAGACCAAGTGCTACCGAGGTGTCCCTGAGCAAGGCACCGTTCCCTACACTGCTCCCCGGGCGCCGTTCAAAATGGCAGCCCACTGCTCCTAACACTAGGATGGGTCAAATGCAGAGAAACAATTTCCCCACGGGGATTAATAAAGTATATCAAAATCAAACAATTTTTTTTTTAAAAATGTCTCCATGCTTTGTAACAAAATAACAAGAGTGCGGACGGCGGGAGAGAACGCTGCGTCAACACTGCATCTGTTTTCACACGCAATCAAGTTACAGTAACAAAAAAAAACTCTCTTTTTTACTCAGCAGGTTCAGCTCACAGCTGTTCCATAAATGTATTTCTAACATTTTCTCTCACACAGTCAGACGCGTACACACACCTCCCTCCGTCTCCCCACGATGCACTTTCTCACATGCACAAAGGAATGTGTTGATTGTGTTGCGCAGAAACTTCTGTTACATTTACAAACTATGTGTTTCCATGAGATGAATTTGAAACCTTGGTGTGGAAATGTTATGTTTTGACTTACTGGCTTTGAGGCTGGCCTCGTTGACTTCTATCTCCGCTCTGATTGGCTCCTGGTACTCAAGGTGGGGAAAGTATAACAGGGGTTCAGGGCTGGGGGCGGCGCTGGAGTATCCGTTGGACAGGGTCTCTCTGGGGCTTTCCGTCCTCCCGCGCTGGACTTCGAACACCGCTAAAAGCTGGATAAGAGACACAGAGTCAGACAGCGGCCTAAATATTATAGGTTTCAAAACATAATGTGCAAGCTTTCCTCGAGATGACAATCAAACAATGGGGACTCTGGCTGGAGAACAAGCTAGCAACACGCAGCCAGGTTATATAGCATCTCCACTGTGCCACCATCACAGAGAGGCTTTGATGTGATTTATCTTGCCAACAGCGGGGTAGCAACCTGCTCCATCCTGCCAAGTGTGAGGATGTGTGTGTGCTGGCTTCACAGCTCATCAGAACCTCTTATAATCAGTTGCCACAATAACTTTCCTCGTTTAATATTCAAAAAATCTGACCGGCTCAGAGGAGTTATCACACGAGGCGAGGCGAGGTGTATGAAATTAGCAGTGAAATGAGATCCGACACGAGAATGAGAAGCTGTCAAACACAATGACACGGCTGCCACAATGAGGCGGGGGGGCGCCAAATGAACACGGGACGGAGGGCAGAGGAACGACAAACAATCCTAATTGAGACAGGGACATGATGGCAGATAGGGCGAAGGGGAGAGCGCGTGTGTGTGTGTGTGTGTGTGTGTGTGTGTGTGCGTGTGTTGACTTCAGGGCCGTGCTATCGCGGTTTGATAAATGGGCGCGTGGCGGCGTGACGCTCTCATTAGAAGGAAGGAAATGACCACTTAATGAAAAGCAATAACCGCGATGGAACGAGGGATGGAAATAAAACAATAGACGAGTGGAGGACGTCGATTAACAACAAGAGGAGCGCAGAGGCCGTGTGTGTGAGTGTTTAAAAAGTGTGTAAACAATAAGCAAAGAGGAGGCGACAAATATGTATCATCCATCACGCTGAGACGCCGCCTCTCACCCCGCCTGTGATTCAATATCCTCGTCTGGTCGACGCCATGCAAAGGAGATTCTCTTTCTGCATTTGTGTGAGCATTAGAGAGTAAAAGGATGTGGAGTCGAGAGAGAAAGAGAGAAACAATCTGATTGGCCGCTTGATGGATGCTTCTCGAGCTCTTTCTCTCTTCTTTATCTGCTTTCCTCTTTCTCTCCTTATCTCCTTCCCGTCCCGAGCCTCCGTCTCTTTCTCCAAACTCGCTGACAGCATCAATCAAAGAAGAAGAAGAAGAAGAAGAAGTCTCGGGGCGTAATGTGATTTGCGCGCACGCTACGAGCACGGATGGAAACACTAAAAAAAAAAAAAACTTTTACGATTTATTCGTTCTGAACAACAACAACTTCTTTTAATGTGTGGAGGGGTGATGATGATGATGATTTGCTTTCAGGGAGTTTATTTTTTTATGGCTGACACAGGCGGGGAGTGATGCAAATGAAGGCCGCCTTGCTGCTTCCACTCATCACTCAATCAAACGCAAAGTATCAACAGAATCGCTTCATTTGGAGCAAGCTGAAGAACAGTCGGGAGAAGACTTCTCATTTTAAATTCAGTCAAAAATCTTCCTAGTCGAATATCTAACAAATAAAAAAACTGTTAACTCATTATTTAAATGCTAACTGTTAAATGGACTAAAAGGGTGCTCAAATATCTGACAGCTGATTGGTCGAGGGTCGAACAGAGGTGAGAGAAAGCGTGTGTTAAAACGCTGACGGCAAATCATCACTGATTCAGCAAACACACACTTTCTGACAAGCTGTACAATCAATCCTAATCACAAGTCAAGAGAAGAACATGAAATGGTTCAATGTTAAATGTATGAGAGAGGCGAAGTCCCTCCCTTTCCGGGGGAGCTCCATGGGACCTTATTTCGGAAAAATTATGTATTGAAGTCAATGGAGAGAGAAAGATTATCTTTTCAATCCCGTTTTAATTGTGCCACGAATTACACATATGATGTTTGTCAATTTAAAAGATAATTTTGCAAGTCAAACAAATACAAATTTGTGGTAAAACTGTGAAGTAACACTTTTTTTGTGTGAAACCGCTCAATGAACTACATCTCCCATCTCGCACCACACACCAAGATGGCCGTCACGTTGGCACATTTCACTTCTTTCTTTCAGAACGAGGCGGAAAGTATTAAAAGAGGTGAAAATCACTCCAAGTCTGGGCATGTTGAGAGCTGTACATACACACAAGGGGAGTTAGTCGGTTCATTAGAGCCAGCATGCGGGACCGGGACTCTGGGATTTGTAGTCTTTCTAGTTGCGTATTTTTCATAGTCTTATATTTCAACAGTTTTACGACAAACTGTGACTTTTTTTTACATGGAAATTATTTTTTAAGATTGACAAATATCATATGTGTAATTCATGGCACAATTCAAACGGGATCCAAAGATAATCTTTCTCTCTCCATTGACTTCAATACATAATNCCGTTCAGGGTGTGGTTCGACCTCACGTAATCAGGCGCACACTGTGGATCGTCTACACACCAAGATCGGGTCCCGGTTCTATGACATTAGGACGTCCGTGGTCAAGTTTCCTAAATTACAAGGACAAGAACTTGAGTAAAGGTTTTGGATAATGGGGATGATTTTTATTGTGTGCAATCGGTTGAACCAGTATTAGTTGTGAATTCGTTAGTTGTGAGATTTTACTTGTTTTTACGTTAGTGTCACACTTTACAATTGAGTAGGGCATATAGAGAATTTTAATACCGCCAACAAAGGATTTACTTCTTGTAACTTCGTCATAAGTGATTCTATTCTTGAAAGACTTTTTTTCCAAGGTTTGAAGCGTCTGTAGACGGACGTAAGACCTCTTTTTTTGTACTTCGACTGTTCTCTCACGGTCATTCAGTATTTTGTGTGTGATTACTACTAAATATATAAAGATAGGTTTCTGGAAGAATTCTTAGGAGGCCACGTCGAGACGGTTGTAATTAGTCTATATGATGAAAGGTTGACGGCGTAACAAGCATTGTGACTATCATTTAATTACACTTTTATAAAGTTTGTTTAGTTTACTGAAGACCTCGCGTGTGTCAAAGGTCAAACCTAAAACTTGGTAATGGTTCTAGGAGAGGACAGAGTGTCGTTCGGCCCGGTGTACGTTTTGTGTTTTTGACACACTCCAACCTCGAGTACTCTCAATTAGGGTTTACATTCAAGTAATATGGACACTTGGACCTTCGCAGGTTTAGGTGTACGTGTGTTACGTCACTTAGGTGTCGACTTGAGACGACTCGCGGGACGAGCCTGTCACAACATCCCCTTTCTAAACTACCGAGGTTGGACCAACCAAATTGTTCATGTGGTTGTGGCGGGGTCGGGGTGGGTAAGACAGGTTACCTTTCTTTTGTAATGAGTACCAAGAGGACCAAGAAGACCGGGCATAACACCTTTTGTCAGAGAAAGTCGTTGAAAAGGTGGCGACGACCAAAGTCGCTCCCACACCAAAATCCGATATCGACGCCTCCTTTGTACATTGTTGAGGGTTGCTGATGAGAGAAATGTCCGAGTTGGTACACCTACACCTGTAGAGATTGTAAAAGGTTCTCTAACGGGATTAGTGTGCTGAATTACTTTCCCGGTTAATTACTCTTTCACGAGTGTTACATTTCTATTAATTACTTTACAGAGAAGTGTATTTTTATGTCGAGTAAACCGTCCACAGGACAACCGTAATGCCGGGTACGAAGGTTTCGTCGTTTAGACGTAAGGATGTTTATTCTTTCGCCGTAGTATGTTAACTGTGATGAGTACTTAGAGGTATTTTGACTAGACCCTAAGTGTCAGGTCCTGAAATCTACATGTGTAATTTCTAAAATTGTGATGAGAAAAATTTGAAAAAAATTCATCTAATCCGAGAAGAGTTGGGGTTCTTGAAGTCTTCTTTCTCTTTCTACATCTGTCAAAATGACTTCTCTTTTTCTCATGTGTGAGGTGTACGAGACGTGAGTGTACGCAGGTCGTAGTGTAAACGACTCCAGAAGGACGAAGGGGGGATTACAACGATTGGAGAACCGGGAGGAGTGGTGATTCGTAGTCCCAAAGTCTGTACGACCGATTTTTTCGTACGACAGACTAGTACATACTGGATTATTTGGTGTTCCAAGGTCACGTACGTGGTTGGTAGGTTCGATGTACAAATGACTGATCTTTCGAAACGACACCAGTTATTTGATAAATATATAGTTGTTTCTCACGTTTGTTCCAGTTAGGAATGTCTTTATTTTCGCTTCGTACGGACGTAAAGACCTTTTCCTTTCGGCCTTCGGGGAACAAGACGTTGTCTTTACTAGAACGTTTAGGTGTAAAATTTTTGAATGGCGGACTCGACTTCCGACATGACGGGTGACATAAACAAAAACTTCTTTTACTTTTAGGTCAAATTATTTTACTGACGTTCGACCTGATAACCAGTATATAGTGATAGAGACCTCTTAAGGGGAAAACGACCCGAAAAGGTCGGGAGGGTGCTCCTTACTCCAGACTCGTTTCGACACTATTTTCCACGTGACTATTCTTCTTCTCCGCGTTCTCTCCCAGGACTCACTTCCCTCCTTTAAGTCTCTGTTTTTCTCTTGTCTGTGAGAGGGCCGAGTGGGGTTCTCCTTTGACACGACGGACTCTCGTTCGACCCTTCCCTGTTTTGCAACTTTGAAACCTTCAAAGAAGGTTGGGAGAAAGAAGGAAAGGAGGGGTGAATTTCTCTTTTTTCTTTTTCTCCTTCCTCCCTTCTCCTCTCCCTCGCCCTTGCTCTTTCTTCAGGTTACTTTGGTCTGTGGTATTCGGGACAAACCAGACTACACTTCGTGACATCCTACTACAGTGAGTAGACATCCGTCCTAAAAGAAGAATGGAAAGGGGATTGTAAGACGTACATAGGGGGAGACGCAGAAACCCCAGGAAAAAAGTTTGGTAAGGTTCGATAAACCTACATGTAACCGATTTTTTGTTCTGCATTTCATTTTGTAATACCACATACGTTGTCGACTGTTTGTACTACGCTTTCTATAGAGTGGTTTTACTTTCTTTCATTGTGGGTGGTTGGTTGTGTGTGTGTGTCTTTTTTTTTTTTTTTTTTTTTTTTTTGTGCCTGTGTGTGTGTTTGTGTGTGTGTGTGTGTGTGGTGTGTGTGTCTGTGTGTGCTGTGTGTGTGTGTTGTGTGTTGTGTGTGTGTGTGTCGTGTGTGGTGTGTGTGTGTGTGGGGGTTGGTGTGTGTGTCGTGTGTGGTGTGGTGTGTTCGGTGGTGTCGGTGTGTGTGTGTCTGTGTGTGTGTGTGTGTGTGTGTGTGTGGTGTGTTTTGTGTGTGTTGTGTGGTGTGTGTGTGTGTGTGTAGAGTGTTTCCTTACACGTTCCGTCACAAATTGACCGATTCCAACTTGTACACTTTACGTAATTTCTCTTCTCACTCTTGTTCACGGTACTTACATACAAAACGACATCTCACTCGTTTTAGGTGGTGTAATGTGTGTTTACTACATAATACAGACAAAATCTACATACGACTACTCTGTTGTGTAGTCGAGGTATTTCGTATCGTCAAAATACTCTCACATCCGTAAGTTTGACGTACCGATATGTATGATTGCGAACAACTTCTACATCTCACAAGTTTCGACCCCTCTTAATGATTGTCCTTCCAATTGAAACTTTGATGTCGTTAAGTAAGAGTTTACTCCACGACTAACAACAGTCTCGTCGGTCTACGTTTATTTTGTAGTATTATATGGTGTCCCTCGAACAATTTCCTTACCAAGGCAGTCCGTCACTGACTTTGGAATCACCACTCATGCGATAACTCATCCGAAACGACTTAGGACCCGCTGGGGAGTCCTCCCCCTCCCTCTTTAACTTAGTCATTGATCCTCCTCTCATCTGTGCCACACATGTCACGTCACATCGGTCAGTTGAAGCGCGGATTGGGTGTGCAGGCCCCCCCGGCCTAAGGTTTGAGCCCCATGTGACTTACTTCAATGATTTCTCGACTTAACATTTGTTAAAGTTTGCAAAGAGATGACATGCATAATAAAAACTTGTATTTGGAATTGATTTATACATAATGGCCTATATAGCAGTTGTTGAAATTATAATTGATATGTACAAGATTTCAGTCTGTAATAAAGTAGCTGCTGAAGTTGAGCCAATTAGACAGTATTACTGAGCAGAGCCTAATGTGTGATTTCACATTAGGCTTTTATGAAACAAATTCCAATTGCTTGATTTAAACTGTGCATTACAGTGATTTGCATGTGTAAGCTTGATTTGTAACATCCTTCATAAATAATATCACAATAGAATCAGGCAGAATGTGTCAAGACATTCACTGCACTATTTAGAAATCACACCATCTCCGGTGTCAGGACCAAGCAGACACAGGAGATGTTTAAAGAAACTGGGTTTTTTTATTTACTCAAAACATTTAAAAAAAAAATTATAAACCAATACTTTTAAAAACTAGACCAATAGAAGAGGTCAAAAGAAAATAAATGAACAAACTAACCTCCCATAATCATGCAAAAGGGGACATTTAAAAGGACTTAGCTAAGCCTAATAGAAAACAAGGGGTAATTAGTATCAGAATACAAATAGACACTGACAAAATCCATTTTATATTTCTGCACATGTGTACACCTGAATGCTACACACTGGTCATTTAAGCCAATGGCAGCACCACATTGTGCACATGGACATGTTAGGTGACTTATTAGGGAATCTCTTGACTGAGCCACGCCTAATTTCCTATCCTAGCAGGTCTGCTCGCTGTAACTCGTGAAACACACACATAATGACATGGTATCTTTCCTGGATGCTGATGGAATGTTGTGTTGTGAGCTAGTGTGAGTATGTTTATGTATACACATGTTTTTGAGTGTGTGTGTGCGTGTTTGTGTGTACTGTATGGTCTTTGCTATAAATGAGTGTGTGAGGTCCAGCTGCACACTGCTGTGCTCACGCAGAGTCTGTCTTGCAAACTGACAGCTGTAACTGTAAATAAAACCATTGAAGATGTTGTGTTATGTATACAGAGCAGTATGGTATCCTATTTCATTCCAGAATTGGAGGACAATTTAGACACCAACATTTTTGAAAAATGAACCTTTTATTTTATAATTTTTTTGTATGTATTTAGGAAAAACAGATTATAAACCATCAAAAAAAGTGATTTGCCCAGCTAGGCATCAAATGTATATTTTCCAATGAAGAATTACCCCTGTTACTCTAATTATAGTAACAGGGTTGAAAGTAAAAGGGTTGAAAATCAATGCTAATTTGAGCTTTAACCTCAGGAATTATTGCTAGATGTAGCATGTAATGCTACTTTCAAGGCAAGGACAAACTTGGATATCTAATGCAAGAAAGATCACTTTGAAATTAATATGCTTTATTCTGATAATATCAGTAACAGGGTTGAGTGGGTCAGAGTGCCACACTCTTTTAAGACTGAAAAGATTGTAAAAATATGAAAAATAAAAGAGAGGACTTAGTTTTGGTCTACCCATCGCACTAGCAGATGACTTGCTGATGTCACTTCCACTGTGTCATCTGAGTTACAGTTTTTTCACTTCCTGTGCCAACCTAAAAAGGTTTGGGTAACAGGGTTGAACGCATGTTGAGGGACACACCTTCTGTGCAAAATTACTGTTATTTAAAATATGTTTATGATTTAACAAATTGATTTTACCTTTACAAGAGACATATATCAATAGAATACCAAAAATTGCATTTCTATCCTGTTATTAATGCATTCAAATCGTGATTCAAATGGCCCGCCACAAACTTCCGGGAACTTTGGCGGACGGTGCTGCGAGAGAGAAGGGTGCGAGCGAACCATGGGAGAGGTGGGACAACGTGCGAGTTGAACCGGACGGACGAGCGAGTTCAACAGTGGTCACAATGTTTACAGGGTGCTTTGGTTCGGTTCAGACTCTTGAGCTCTCCCAGTTAAGACTAACCGAGCCAGGGTCGTTAGGTACATCTCTCTTCTCAAACTCTGTCGGCTTCAGGTTTTACGAAACTAACAGTGCACCCAAGTCTNGCATGCTGGCTCTAATGAACCGACTAACTCCCCTTGTGTGTATGTACAGCTCTCAACATGCCCAGACTTGGAGTGATTTTCACCTCTTTTAATACTTTCCGCCTGGAAAGTATTAAAAGAGGTGAAAATCACTCCAAGTCTGGGCATGTTGAGAGCTGTACATACACACAAGGGGAGTTAGTCGGTTCATTAGAGCCAGCATGCGGGACCGGGACTCTGGGATTTGTAGTCTTTCTAGTTGCGTATTTTTCATAGTCTTATATTTCAACAGTTTTACGACAAACTGTGACTTTTTTTTACATGGAAATTATTTTTTAAGATTGACAAATATCATATGTGTAATTCATGGCACAATTCAAACGGGATCCAAAGATAATCTTTCTCTCTCCATTGACTTCAATACATAATCTTTCCGAAATAAGGTCCCATGGGGCGGAAGTAGATGGGCGGGACTTCGCCTCTCCACCAATCTAACACAAAATGTATGTGCATGGCTAGAAATCACTAGGGGCAGGGGCGGATTACGAGACAATGGGCCCCTGGGCACAGACAAGCCCCATTACTTAAGAGCTAGACACACTGACACTTTAGTCATTTTGCATCTCTTTGTAATGATTGTTGGTCTTTTGGAAGGTCAAGCCCAGGGTCTTCCAGATGCTTTGGGCCCCTGAGCCTGTTAGGCCTGTATTATAATCCGTGTATAACTTAGGGTTTAGAGAATAAAATGCTTTGTTTAAAATTAAAATTGAGTAAGCCGTTCCTTTAATATTATGAGATTTGCCCCCTGTTGTTTCAAAATACCATGGCGCATGCACTACTAAAGAAGCTGATTCCATTCTCTCACTACAGATTAAATGTGAGCTATCAGCCGCTCACAGCATGAGAGGAAACTTGGGAGAAGCTTTTATTTCAAAAAGGCACACAGTGGTTTAAGATTCAGTCCTTCACACACAGCTCCAACATGCTCTTTTGGAGGACCCCGCGGCCCAGGATGAAGAAAACAACCGGCTCCTGGTGTTTTTACTGAACACACCTTTTTCCCTCATCCCTCCTGACCGTGATTAGTATTCTAGGAAACAAATCGTCTTATTTTTCCTGCTACGTCTGCGGGGGGATATTGATATGGACCTGGGGAGCCTGCATGTCAACCACTGCTGAATAATGTGACCCCTTTGTCTCATTTACATACGACACACACACTCACAAACACACTCTGATACCTGAGCCAAATACAAATGGCTGGATCCTTCATTTTGTCATGTTATGATCGTCTGTAAATCACAACGCAGCGTGTGGATCCAACGTGACCAGACTAGCTGGGGAAGGCTGTATGTGTAAATGTGTGTGTGTGTGTGTATGTGGAGCCAAGCGATTATCATGACACACATGAAAGCCATATACAATAACACGTGTGAAGCAGAGAGCGAGATAAACACTGTGTCTGTGTGGATTCTCGCGCACACACTGCCTAGGGCGCAGGGTTATAAAATGTTGGAATAAATGTGGCCTGAGGGGGACAAATGCATTCTTATTTTACTCGATTTCATAGAAAGGCAAGCGTACACCCACCCACACATATCCTGTAATACTGGAACAAATTGTTATGTTGGTTTATTTATTAACTGAAGTTCCTATTCACAACGAATCAAGTGGTTTTACAATGAAGCCGTGAGAATTTATTTGTGTACTTTTCTACTGTAGCAGAGTATATTTAAATTAATTTGCCGTAATAGTTGTTAACCTAATTTCCCAAGTATGCATCTCAGAAGCAATCTCGTTACCATGGATGTAAATAATGCAGGATATAAAATAAGGGCTCCACTCTGCCTGATGAATGCTACAGATGTGCCTTCAAAACACTGAAGGGACACGTTCAACAGTATTATGTTCAAGATAAAGTAGTCCCTGGTTGATACTGTAATATTTTTCCAGATGTTGAATTAATTCTTAAGGGGGCCTTTCCCTAACAACTCCAAGACAACTGAGCAACCCGTCTCCCTTGAGGAAGATCGGAGAAGTGGTTGAATCTGGAAAAAGCTTTTTGATGGAATGGGTTTTCACAGTGTAGTAATGTTAGGTAATGTTAGTATGAGTAACACCTGGGATAAAAAGGTTGTTATCCAAGGCGAAACACCATCACACAGCAAAATGAACCCACAGACGGTTACTTTAACAGATGCTTTTCAACAGTATCAAAGTGTTTCATGATGTACAATCTGTGACTTGATCATAATCTCCTCACTGCCTTAGAGAAACTGTATCAAGCCATTGTTTACATTTCATTTTTGCCCTTATAATGCAACAATATGAACAACAAAGCAGTGTTGATAGGTATGAGAGCTAGTTAGCTGTTAGCTAGCCCAACCATACATGGCTAATAACAGAGCTAACAGATGACGATTGTATTGAGTCACATAATAAGGTTTCTTCATAGAAAATTAGTATTGGGTGAATGGAAATTATTACTTTATCATGATGTGTTCAAATTAACGTTCTTAAGATTTCACTTTTTACAATTACACATTAATACAGTTGTTTGTGATGTAACGTTTAGTTTTTTACATTGTTATCCAAATGTATTCAATATATATTAACCCCGCTGCTTTTTTTGTTTGTTTTTAACTTGTGGGTTTGACCATGTTTTGTCTTCTGACGGTTGTGAATGAAAACATAAAAAATTGTATAGATATTATTACTGATAAGTGAATGTTCTGGTATTGTCCCTACACAGCAGGGTGTTGAGAAATGACCTCATGGTGTGAGTTTCCATACTCCTGAGATGTAACCAAGCCTGACCTTTGACCTCTTCTCTATGAGATCGTAAGACGGAAAAACGTATTTCTATACTGTGATCAATAAACGTGCACATTATTATGAACACTATTACTGAGATTGCTCTCGCGCAGGCTGTGAGAGCCAATCAGACGCAGAGCTTACATGCATTATAGTTCTTGAATGTCCAATAAGCAGGAAATGAAATTATCCGCGCTGCTGTAAACAATAGATTGTGTTTACATGTTGCAACTCACAGATGGAACAGTTGAGTGTCTTTAATAATTGATGTACTTGCTCAGAATTAATTAGCCAAATGAAGCATGTCCTGCATGGGATACACTCGGGAGAAAGTAGTACGTTCAGCATGGACACACACACACACACATATATATTTATATATCCAATCAGGGATGTTCACGCACTGTATGATGCCATTATTTAAAAATACACACCACAGAAAAAACACAAATGGATTTGACAGTAAGTGGAAACAATCTCATACTTTACACAGTAAGAGGATGAACAGTGCCACCTTGCTTTAGTCTAACACAACTGCATGCTGGGAACACTCAAGCCTCAAGTCTTTACATAAGCATCAGCAACACACACACACACACACACACACACACACACACACACACACACACACACACACACACACACACACACACACACACACTCTTTATGAAGGTACAGGTCTACAAAGACTATCTCAGACACCTGCTTTTTCAAGCGCTTGAATCTGAATCAGAGAATAAACCTCCCACTCTCAGTGTCCTGACTTGACGACAGGAAGTGAAAATATGTGTGTACGTTTCTGGACGCACCATACCCACAAAGATTTACACTGCAGTTTGCATTCAGCTGATGGAGCTGTGCACAAAAGCAAATACTTCCCCCGTATTGCGCGTCCTTAGCTTTGTGCATCTGGTGTTGTTTTTTCTTTCTCTGAATTTCAAGCGGCTGAGGTGTGAAGAGACAGCAGAGTCGAGTGTTTCCAGACAGAAAATATCCAATTCAACAAAGAGCAGATAAGATGTGTGGAGAATGGGTTTCTCCATGCTTGTAAAGCGTGATGAATATTGACAGTGCACAGGTACAAGGGGGGTGAACTGTCAATTTTGGCTCTTGACATCCACGAGTTATGTGAGAAATGGCAATCAATTTGAAACAAGGCACATATTCCCCCTTTTAAATTCACTAGCAGTTCATTGTAATTTGAGGCATTGGAGCTGCAGCTGGAGGCATGGTAAAGAGGTTTTGTTCTGCCTCTAAACCTCTGGGTTTATAAAACAAAGTTAATGTGTTCATTGAAGTTACCGAAACTTGCCTTTTCTCTTTTTTTCAGCGAGGTGCAAAAATAGTTCACATTTTATTAATAGGTTTTCGGTCTCAATTGCAACGCTAAAGTCTTTTTCAATATGGCATAATGGTTATTTTTTAAATGATGGTCCTTTTTTGAGTAGAAGACACTAAACAGTAGGTACAAAATGTATACAATCTATAGTTTGAAGTAGATTTCTCCTTTGATAATGAAGCTACTCAGTATAGCACAAACAACTCTGCGGCCGACAGGACATGGACTCAAGCATGTAGCAAAAACTAATCCATGTTCGAGGACTCAGAGTACACACACATGGGTGTTTCCAGGGCACCGTATTGGGGCCATCAGAGGAATGCTTGGCTAGGGTTATTTAAACAAGTAGAAAATTGGTTGTATTACCGGTGAGAGCGGGGCTAATCCTGCTTCTATTCCAATCTGAATCTGTCCAACACACTACCAGATGTGGAGTATTACCTCTCAGGAACACACACACCTGGCTCTGGGCCTACACAGATACACTGTCTCCCACTAAAGAACTGAAGCACAGAAACAGATCCAACTTGTCAGGCCTGTGGTAAGGGACTCCTTCAGAATAATGAATCATATACGGAGACATCACGACTTGAACCTCTAAATGTTTCCTTCTTTCTGTTTGAAGACATGCCAGTACTTCCAAATAGCAGCTAGTGCTTCCGCATTGAACATAACGTCCCTTTGATGCTCCTGACACTCGGATCCAAACACTCACACACCAAAGAAAATTCCTCGGTCTGTTGCTGCAGTGGTGTAAGCATTTGCATTCATGCAAATTTAGCAAATGATGACCCAGATCTAACACTGCTTTCACAAATTAAAAATAGCACAGTCGGAGAAACATGGGCAGAAATATAAAAAACGCAGTCCAATATCGAGGAGGAAAACATGATACATAATGGATCAGAAATATCGTTTTATGATGTGGATGTCATGTCTCGGAAACTTATCATGAAAGGCTATTCTTTATATTAGTTTTGTCATGTCCCTCTGTCTTACTGTAATAAGTATTCCTCCTCTCGTTTCAGAACTCCTTGCTCCCCGCCCCTATGTGTCTCCTGTGTTCGTGATTAGTTTCCCCGCCCTGATTGTTTCCACCTGTTCCCCTCACCTTGGGTATATATTGTGTTAGCCCCCACCTGTCCAGTGCCAGTTCGTTTCTCATTCAGGACCACGTTCAAGCCCGCTCCATGGTCGTATCCTGTTTTTCTCATGATCACGATTATTGCATCTAGTTTTTCCTCGGAAGAGTGATTTTGTGTTTCTTGTTTTTGTTACTGTGTTAATTCCAGTAAAGTCTTTATTTTTGAACACCACCCGAGTCTGAGTCTGAGTTGTGCATTTGAGTTCATGCCTCTGAGTTCACCCCCTTGACAGTAGTTGCTGTTTTCCTTTTTATAGTCAGTTTGCGGTTCTTTGTTGTTGTGTTCCTCCTGGTAGTCATTTTGTTTATCTACTGTATGTGGTTTCATTTTGAGTATCTTGGTTGTCAATTTGAGTCTCTTTTGTAGTTTTGTGTTTTGTGCCTCTTTGTAGGTTTGTTCCCCTTTTATTGTCATTTTGTGTCTTTTTGTAGTTGTTTTATCCCTTTTCCTAAACATTGTGAGTCTCTTTGTAGTTTTTTTAATTGTCTCTTTATATTATTGAAATGGCATTTTGGTTATTTCCCTGGTTGATCTGCGTATCCTTGACGGTGGGCCCTTGAGATTAGAGCCCCTGGGACTGGGTCATACAGTATGACCATTAACTGAGTGCCTAATAATACAAAATGACAAATTGCATATTTTGTTCCTTTCCAGGATGTTAAGGTAAGTACACCAATGTAGCACATTTTTTGGAAAACGGCAGTTCTCTCGTTCTGTCATGTAGTTATTTGTATGGTGACAGTAAAGTAAAAATAAATAAATAGGAAGCCACAGCAAGGGATCGAGCATGCTCTGTTCCTGGCCCCGGCATTATGTGTTCTTTTCTTCTCTGTGTCCTTTTTAGAGTGTCATCCCTCCTGCTGGCTCTGTACTGGGCCATCTGCAGACAACTGCACATCCTGTCCCCCCCCATCCAGCCTGCATGTGGGCCGCTGTGTCCACACCAGCCCACAAGGCTTCTTTATCCAGGACAACCAGTACCAAGGTGAGAGCACACATAGAGGCTTTGCACATTAACAAATGGGGGTATTTGCTGATGTATTTTATGTCGCGGAACACACCGAAGAAATCTCTAAAGTTTGTGTGAACCACAGACGTTATTTTCAGTCATCTTTATAAAAACCTTAAGAACTATTTTCTCTTTGATTTTGTGTGCTTTAGGGCTGCTCGATTATGGCAAAAATCATAATCTCGATTATTTGGGTCAATAATTGATATCACGATTATTACAAACGATTATTCATTTACTTTGAAAGCATCCATTTTGTTGGAAAAAAAAAATGAAAAGTATGTTTTAGCAGTTGATTACCCTGAACTTTAAGTATAATTCAACTGAAAAACCAAACAAATAAATAAATAATAATAATCGTTTTATTTCGATTATGTTGTTTTCATAATAGTTGCAAAATCGTAATTGTGATTAAAATACGATTAATTGAGCAGCCCTAGCTTATAGCTGTTGGTGTCCAAATCTGTAAAATGTTGCTAACATTTGCTAATCCATATAAAGTATCTTCCACAACATAAGGAATACAGTTTGTCCCAAACACCTTTCCCTTTCCAACAGTTGCACCGCTTAGACACGTTGGGATAAATAGCTTCCTCATATTTCTAGAGAATATAATGCTACCAAAAAATAATTAGGAAAGGTTGCGATTTATGGTGAATATTTTTTATTTATGAGACACCAGTGTAATCACCCGTAACAAATCGCAATTTCTTCTTCAAATAAGCAGGAAAATTAACAAAAAATAAAAACTGTTTTAATGTAGAATGAGAGAAAGTGTAAATGAATTGTTTATTCAACATTTATTTTAAGAAGCAGTTTGACGTCGTGATCTGTTCGGAGGCTGCTCATTCCCACTTCCTAGGTCCAGACTATTGTGTAATGAAAATCATTAATATTACACAACCTTAATTTGGTCCAGAGCCCCAGAGGCAGCTGTTGAAATGCTGTTATTGTTCACCACAGAGCTTGATGTATTTTCAAGGTAAGATCAGTGGTGAAAGCTTTTCACAGCTTGGTGCTAAAGAGAGATCAGTAGAGGTGTACTTTCTTAAGAACTATCCTTCAAATGTGCTGTTTAGTCTTATTTGAGTACTTTTTGTTGCATTAACAACTACTAGAAAAATGAAGCATCAAAGCAAGATGTAATGCTACAACATCAAAACGTCTCCATAAAACCAAACTAAATATTTTGTATGTGTGGTTGTAAAAGTAAAATAGCTACTATAGAATGTTTGCCTCTAAAAAGAGCTGAGCAGGGCTCTTCTTCCTGTTTACCCCCACCCCCCCACTCTATGACCCACCTTGTTAATGAAAATCCATTTGCTCTAATCTCCAATTCATTACTTCGGCTTGGTTTATCGTCTCTGACCCCCTCTGAAGGACGACACCTTCTAGCTCTAACAGCATATCCAAGTGTATTGTTCATTTCGAAGAAAGCTCAAATCTATGGTAAACATCATTGAATCTGTTAATAGTTATTTTTCTTCCATACTTAGGCTGACTAATTAAAAAGGCAGACACAGACCAATACCTAGACAGCAGGAAAGAATGATGGGCTCAGATTAAGTTTCCCCACTGGGATATCCAAATAAATGGGCTCTGTTTGCTTGGTTGGCCGTGTCCTCTTCGCTGCTGATTGGCTCATTAGAAGCCACCCAGATACCCTAAAGAAGCATTGCATTTCTGTCTTAATGAGAGTAAACTTTACTGCGAAGTTTGGGTGCACAGCATGTACTTAAGGCTCTGTTTATCTATCCTTTATATAACGGCAATTCATCAAATGACTATGAGTAATGTGAATGGGGTTGCCCGTAACGACAAAGCCACAAAGAGTTATCCTCAACTCTGCAACCCTATGGTGCTTTCCCTTTGTCCTATAGTTTAGGGTTTATTGTTTTACAGAACTGAATAGTTCTGTCCAGTATTTTTCTCACCCGCAAGAGGGTTCAAAAGTAGTTTTCTACAACACAACAAGTAAAGAAGCTGATAATAAAGATACATTCACTGTGGACTACCTCTATGGCAGCAACAAGCAGACAAAGTTAGAGACTAGCTGGTAGATGTTTTTCACAGGAGATGGTGGAGACCAAATTTGAGCTAAAAGTCCAATGAATGTTGGATTTACATTCATCAGGTGGCTAGAGACACAACTCCAGATGAAAGATGAAGAGTTCTCTATTATCGATGGATGTGTAGCGGCAACTGTTGGTTAAATTTCCAGCAAGAAACTTTGGAACCCTTCCGAAAGAAAGTGTGGTATGAACAGTCAAGAATCCATTAATACTGTAGAAAGTCAGACCATAAGGTGCAGCATTGAGCTGCTACGGATAATCCGTCTGACACTTATAGCTCATCCATTCTCATTAACCAGTGATCTTACGTAGCCCATGATAAGAGGAGGGAGACTAAGCATGTGTCTCATTTTCTCAATAAATCTGGGCCCAGCTCTCCTCCTTCCTCTCTTCCATTTACCCCTGCATCCTCGGTGTCCTTCTACAGATTTCAGTGGGAAAAGCTGTTGTTTTGAGCACTATGCTTGCCAGCTTTAGCGATCAGCTTCTCCCTGGTGTAAGCAACGCCGCCCCGGGCTTACTAACACCCTCTGTCCTTAGACCCTCACATCGTACAAGGAAAAACTCAGAAAGAAACCCCACAGTTCATGAGAAAAAAACGGAAGAAGCCACTGGGAGAGTGACAGAAGAAGAATCCCTCTCCCTTTACGGACAGGTGTTGTGTGTGTGTTGATTCAAAAGATACATTTCTGTTTTTGCCTTAGCATTTTTTTGCCTCCCCTCTTCTCCTCCTCCTCCCAGCATGCCACCCGTCCTGCCAGACGTGCTCGGGGCCCTCTCAGGCGGACTGCACCTCCTGCCCCCCCCTGGCCTCCCTACAGAGCGGCTACTGCAGGACCAGCTGCCAGGAGGGGCTCTTCCTCAACGGCGTCACTGGAGAGTGCCACAGTAAGTGTGTGTGTGTGTGTGTGTGTGTGTGTGTGTGTGTGTGTGTGTGTGTGTGTGTGTGTGTGTGTGTGTGTGTGTGTGTGTGTGTGTGTGTGTGTGTGTGTGGTGTGTGTGTGTGTGTGTGTGTGTGTGTGTGTGTGTGTGTGTGTGTGTACGTGTATGTCATTTGTACGCCATTTGCACGGAGCTTTCATCAAATACGCCGCCATGAGTGCACTGCTTGTATTTTTAGCCTCTGTGGCCTCAGTGGGAATAGAAAATACAAACTCTGGCAGGGTTACTACCTTGCTGTGCCTGCGGAGCTTTGCACGATCACGCACAAAGAGACATAACCAGTCCAATAAACTGCATAATTCATGAGAGATGCCAACCATCTTTGTAAAATACATGGATCGGAATGTTTGACTTAAAAGGCCTGGGGCCCCAAGCTGTAGTATAAGTCACATATTTATCATTTGTTTACTGAAATGAGTAAGCGTTTTTTTACAAGTGTTCTCCAGTCCATAGGACACAACAGGTATTATAGTAGCTAATACTGACAGAAATGTCTTTACATGTTGAGGGTCAACATTTAAAGACCACAACATACGCTCATCTTCAGGTTCATACTTGTATTATGTGCCTCTACTATGACATATTTACATGCTTTAATGTTCAAATAGTGCTTTATTGGACTCATACTGTGCACCTGTGCTGTGCATTTTTTCACCCTCTGTCTGAAACCAGAGCCCAGTCTGCTATCATTGGGAAAACCCCAAAAAGCATAACAGGGCCTCCTTAAAAAAAAATCCCAGTTCACTTACTTACAGTTTGGCAGGATTAGAACATATATGCGTTCATCCCCTGCTATCATTTGTATCATAGCAGCTGCTGCAGTTTGTCAATCAGTCGTTTCCAGATCCTTATCTAGTCCTAATTATTTTTTATCAGACATACTCAGATGATGGACAGTTTGAGCACTTGGTTGGATGTAAAACCAGTTTAATCATCAGTATAACACATACTGCATATCTTTGAGAAAATGACTGGTTCTTTGAATATAAGTACATTTCCTTGAAAGGAACCTGTGAACAGATTTAGTATTTGGCTATGTAATAAGATGATCATGTTTTTCTATGTTTGTCTATGTAGAAAGTTTCCTTTCAATATAATAGAAAGATAACTTTGAATTTTAAAAAGTAAGAGTGCTGAAAAACACTTCTATAATTCCGGCTTCTTAGCTACAATCTGGAAATCATGTCTCCACTTTTGGTGCTAATTAAAAAAAAAACTTTTTAATGAGGTTTGGCTCGCAGTTACGCTTTTTTCTACGTGAAACATCCACGGGGATAAAAAACTTTCTTCAGATCTCTGCTAATAAACACCGGCCTTAGATACTCCACACCACCCCACTTTGCTCCTCATTGTGCACAAATCGCTATTTTTGGTAAAATATGATTAACTACCGTACAAACGATAGATAGAAAAGGTAAGCTCGCAGTGTGTGTTTAAAGGTAGCTCCTGCTGTCCTCCTCCCTCTCGCTGGGTAATGAAATTTAGTTTTTCACCTCTGAACCGCTGGCTGTAGATTAAAAACAGGGCGTGTGTACACCATGGGAAGGCAGCACGGAGGAGATAGCAGGGCGGGGGGGTAAACAAAATCTCGGCGAGAAAACAGACACATTGACTTTTAATTATAGTTGCTGATGACAAAGTGTTTGGAGATCTGAAAACACACACACACACACACACACACACACACACACACACACACACACACACACACACACACACACACACACACACACACACACACACACACACACACACACACTACGTAACTACGTTACTAGTACACTACTACTAACTTAAGTAACGTAACGTT
>NW_011366586.1:83922-90119 GCF_000735185.1 Notothenia coriiceps | reverse complement strand
CAGCCACACCGCCACCACACACGACACCACACCACACGCGCGGACGACCACACGCGCCAGCCGCACAAAGAAGAGGTCTAGCGCGCGGGCGAGGGCGTTGTCCTCGCCGGCGGCCTGGGTCTTTCATAGCTGAGCAGGAGTTAACTAGAATACCCGTAGCCAGAGAGTTGAGTTGTTGTTGCCTCCTTCCTTCCCTTTTCTCTTCTCATAACGGTATTAATTAGCCTCTCTCAGCTAGAAGCGAGGACCGGAGGAACAAACGTGCGGAAGCTAGTACTTTGTGTGTGTTGTGATGTTGGTGTGTGTGTGTGTGGTTTTGTGTGTGTGTGTGTGTGTGTTGTGTGTGTGGTGTGTGTGTAGTGTGTGTGTGTGTGTGTGTGTGTGTGTGTGTGTGTTGTGTGTGTGGTATAATGTCTATTGTTCTTACATACAGTTACCGAATTGTCAAATCTGAGTGTGACATTGTAAAATATAAACTATAAGGAAGGAGTATGTGAATTACAAATATATTAGGACGGGATTATATAAAACAAATGACATTTACACATGAAGGTGTACCATATCAAAAATCAAAAACTTTACGATCTAAAATAAAGATAAACTCTTACAAAACCCTTTACAAATAAAGATCAGAACATTAAAGAGATAACAATACCGGAAACACAAAAAAACCGACGACTTTGCGTGTTAGAAAGTTTTAACCCGTAGTTATTTTCATGAAGGGAGTAGTGAACTTGAGAACTTTTATTTGTGATATACGATGTAACCTCTATTCGGGCGAAGGGAGCGGTGCTCAAACTCACTGGCTGCATTGTGGTTACTGTGAGTCTGTGTGTGAATCGGGTCCACGTTAACCACCCTATGGATTAAGAAGTGACAACAAACTCACGACAAGACTTCTTTGAAACAAAACTACCCTTTAGGTGGAAGTCTACGTCTACGTCCGTTCGACAACGATCCATTGTCATGTTGATTCTCGAAGTAGTCTGGAATTACACAAAGAACAAAGGTAGGGTTTATTATGGTTCCAGCGAGACTGGAACGCAATTCCTCAGGTATTACAAAAGTAAGATTTTGATGTTCGAGAAGATACAGGGAGTGCGACCGTCGTGGAGAAAAGTGGGAGACAGACTTATGGTCTCGACGAGCCTAACCAGTTGTCGAATCTCTAGCAGGGCGGGGGAATCGGATAGTGCATGTTTACACAAGGCTCCTTTTTTCACTCCCTTTAACTTCTTATTTTTTATTTTTTCAGGCTTAAAACTCTAAATCTTTTTTTACATTTCTAAATGAAAAAAAACCCTTTTTTTAGACTACCCAATCTTTTCTTTTCCAGTTTAGTAAAGCTTTTTTTTTTCAGGTTCCTTTAAGAATTCCCTAAAAGACCCCCTTTTTTTTTCAAGTTCTTAAAAATTCCTAGAAATTTGACCGGACAACTATTTTGGTCGTCGACGAGACTAACCGGAAGAGACCCCAAAAGCCACCCTCTAGCAGGGCGGGGGAATCGGTTACTAGAAACCTCCCGCTTCGGGTTATCCTTCGCGAAGGACGGAAGAGTAGAAATTAGAGGGAGTCACCTGCAGGTCGAACTCTTTCCAACCTTCTCGGATTCTGTGTGTGTGTCCACACACACACACACACACACACACACACACACACACACACACACACACACACACACACACACACACACACACACACACACACACCATATTACAGATAACAGAATGTATGTCAATGGCTTACAGTTTTAGACTCACACTGTACATTTATATTTGATATTCCTTTCCTCATACACTTAATGTTTATATAAAATCCTGCTATATATTTTGTTTACTGTAAATGTGTACTTCCACATGTATATTTTGTAGTTTTTGAATGCTATTTTATTTCTATTTGAGATGTTTTGGATTGTTTATTTCTAGTCTTGTAATTTCTCTATTGTTAATGCCTTGTGTTTTTTTGCTGCTGAAACGCAAACATTTTCCACATTGGGATCAATAAAGTACTTCCTATCTTATCTTATACATATATCTACATGGAGATAAGCCCCGCCTCCTCGCCACGAGTTTGAGTGACGCGAGTAAACACCAATGACACTCAGACACACACTTAGCCCAGTGCATTGTGGGATACCTATTCTTCACTGTTGTTTGAGTGCTTTCTGAAGAAACTTTGTTTTGATGGGAAATCACTTCAGATGCAGATGCAGCAGCTGTTGCTAGGTAACAGTACAACTAAGAGCCTTCATCAGACCTTAATGTGTTTCTGTTTCCATCCAATAATACCAAGGTCGCTCTGACCTTCGTTAGAGCCATAATGTTTCATTCTAAACTACAAGCTCTTTATTTCCCTCACGCTGCAGCACCTCTTTTCACCCTCTGTCTGAAACCAGAGCTGCTCGGATTGGTCAACAGCTTAGAGATGTCCCGCCCCCTTAGCCTATCACGTACAATGTGTTCGAGGAAAAAGTGAGAAATTGAGAATAAAAAATAAAAAAGTCCGAATTTTGAGATTTTAGAAAAAAATGTAAGATTTACTTTTTTTTGAAAAAATCTGATGTTTAGAAAGAAAGTCAACATTTCGAAAAAAGTCAGAATTCTTAGATTTTCTGAAAAAAGTCAGAATTTTTAGATCTTTAAACTGCCTGTTGAAACCAGAGCTGCTCTGATTGGCTCTGTTGTGAGATGTCCCGCCCCCTTAGCCAATGTGTTGGAGGGCGAGCCAATAGGAGCGCTTCCTGCCTCTCATCTTTATCTCCTCAGTGAGTCACTTGAGAAAGTGAAGAGCTACAGGGAAAGAGATGTTGTATTATGTTATGTCTTATATATTTAATAATATTTATAACAAGTCTCATATTCAGAGGATCAGCTCTCTGTCTCTCAGCACATGGAGGAGAGATAAAGGACATCCAGGTTTATTATCATTAAACTCTGCATTTCTATGTCTCTGCATTTCTATCTGGACAGTCATGGTAAAAAGGAGGAGTATAATCTGTGAAATGCAGATATTATATGAAATCACATGTTAGTGTCAGCTTGTAGAGAAACCATAAAAAGGTCCTTAAAGGAACATACAGCTGTTTTTCTTTCTTGCCTTTTTGTCATGTTAACATGCTTAATGTTAAGAAAAACACACAGATGTTCTCATCTGAATACATCTATATTAAACACTACTTTTAGACCCTCAGTATCTCAGTAAAGGTGTCCTTTAGAGATAACACACACACACAATCTGCATGGTGTTTTGCAGAAAGACAGAAACGTCTCATGAGTCCTTGAAGACAATAACTAACGTCTGTTATGATCTCAACTGTTATTTATAATCTCTGCTCTTTAGATAAACTCTCTGTACGGTCGCTGTGAGTCTGTGAGGGACACAGAGACCTTCAGCGGAAAGAAGACCGGAAGCATCTGCAGCTCAGACCTCATTTCTATACGTCTTTATTACGGATACTGACAGGTGCAACAACGACTCAGAAGTCACTCAGAAATACCAGCAGCATTCAGAGAACGTTCAGAGAACTTGAGGAGACATGGCAGCGTTTACTAAAAGCTGCAGGAACACTTCATCTGATCAATACATATGATCCTAAAGAAAGGGGGACTGCAGG
Source organism: Notothenia coriiceps (assembly GCF_000735185.1). NCBI lineage: Eukaryota > Metazoa > Chordata > Actinopteri > Perciformes > Nototheniidae > Notothenia > Notothenia coriiceps. The sequence continues at coordinate 86,506 of NW_011366586.1, read as the reverse complement.
TGAGAGGATAGTAACATTGGAGAACTGTTTGTTTACCTGGAACACTTTTGTATTTGTTTACTTTCAATTAGTAAACAAGCGTCTCCTCATCGATTTAACTTTATTTCATTTTGGTTACATCAATAAACTTGGATTAGTCTTAATTCTGCAACAGAGCTCTGCTTAGTTTAAACTTTAATTAGAGTTTATGCAACCGTGTGTGTGTGTGTGTGTGTGTGTGTGTGTGTGTGTGTGTGTGTGTGTGTGTGTGTGTGTGTGTGTGTGTGTGTGTGTGTGTGTGTGTGTGTGTGTGTGTGTGTGTGTGTGTGTCTGTGTGTGTCTGTGTGTACCTGTATGGTGGTGGCCTCTGTGTGTGTGTTTGTGTGTGTGTACCTGTATGTTGGTGGGCTCTGTGTGTGTGTGTGTGAGTGTGTGTGTGTGTGTGTGTGTGTGTGTGTGTGTGTACCTGTATGCTGGTGGGCTCTCTCTCAGTTGGAGCTATGATCACCACCAGAGTCTTGTCGATGCTCAGGAACCCGAAGACGTCGCACTGCGGGACGGAGACGAGAGGACGGAGGACCTGGAGGACGCCTCGCACTGTCACTGGGCTGCCGTTCAGCTAAACACAACAACAACAACAACAACAACAACAACAACTATTAATAACTTCTATTATTGTTTTACAATTTGTTCTGTGTGTGTGTAGCTAATTACCGTAGCATTGAACAGAGGAACAGACTCTGATTCTCTCTCTGTGTTTTTAAATTATTAAATAAATGTGATGTTGGTTCAAACAGGTGCATTCTGTACCTGCAATGTTCCTGTATTTATATATCTATTTCAGCTCTGTGATAGAGGCTGCCTGGATGTATAGCTCCCTCCAGTGGTCAACACCTGGAACTACACCTGATAACAGAATCTGCATTACTCATGACTGGAGTTTAATATGAACTCTTTATTATTATAAACGCATTCATAACTTACGGTATACTATATGCAGTATATAGTGTGTGTGTGTGTGTGTGTGTGTGTGTGTGTGTGTGTGTGTGTGTGTGTGTGTGTGTGTGTGTGTGTGTGTGTGTGTACCTTAGCGAAGGTGTTGATCTGCTCCTGGTTCAGGAGGATCTGCAGCATGGCAGCACAGATAGGACAGCAGGCTCCTGGGGGTCCGAGGTCAGAGGTTAGGAACAAATGCACAGGTGAGCATGCACTAAAGTCACACAGGTAAAGGTGTAACACAGGTGTGTTTTCTCGGATAGGTGATAGGGAATTGGGGCACTGGAAAGTGAGGTCTCCAGTTCCTTATCTGCTATCCCTTGTCTGCAATCCTCGACTAAAAACCTAATAGGCTGGCGTTGGGTACATCGTCCTCGTACTCCACTCTCAAGGGATAGAGGAAAGGAGGAAAGGAGACAGGAATAGAGGAGGAAGGAAGAGGAGATTGTTCAACATGTTGTTATAGGAATTTACATGGTAACTACCATAATAATTATGTATAGACTTACACACCACACACACACACACAAGGAGTCCACACAGGGGCCATACGTCACAACAGAGAGAGAGAGGAGTCTCACAGGAGTCATACTCACACAGCGAGCGGGGAGTACGCTGGCGTCGTAGCACGTCGGCCGGACGCTGTGTCTGCCGGAGCACGTGAGAAGGTGCACGGTGAGGACGTACGGCCTTTCTGGCACGATGGACCTGGGACGGTCCATTTATAATATATAGTATATTATGTATTATATTATAGGTCCATTTTTGGTCTCACATTATATATATAACTATATAATTTAATTATATATCTCACACCACAGTCTCAGAGAGTGGACCCTGGGACGGTCCACTCTCTGAGACTAATACAGTCATTTATTTTGTACATCCACAAACTTATAGGTCCATTATTGTCTCACAAGGGAAATACTATATGGACGAATATATATATGATAATCTCTATATAGGTAGGGTATTATTGGGAAAGTCAGTCTATTGAGTGCACAAAGAAATTGTACAAATAATCTTCGTCGTATATCAACCAAACCGCAGATCCGAGCCCGGAGTAGTGAGGTGTCTATATGTATCGTGGTACTCACTACTAATCTATTGATTGGGGGGTTCGGATGTCCACCTTCGACCCCACCTTCGACCCCACCTTCGACCCCACCTTCGACCCCGCCTTCGACCCCACCACCACCCCGTCGCTCGTCGTCGCTGCACCTTCATCGACGTCGTTCGTCGTAGTTCGTTACGTACCTCTCTCTAGACCGTCAATTTATCTCGCCGTATAATTCCTCTGAGACTAACCAACCAACATCTCACCGTGCCCCGCAATACATACTTACGTCGTGTTCACGAGCTCAACTGACGGACTTGATCGAGCGTCCGAAGCGGAGTATAGAGGAGTCCTGACCACGTCTGCAGGGAGAGGTCACACGCCAGTCTTGCCTCTCTGGATGTCGTGCCACACACTCCGCAAGTTACTGGCGCAACGGCACCTGATGGTCCCCAGGACGTGCGACACCCAGGACAGAGACTCCCACGGGGCCTCTGACGGACGTCGCCCCACGGGACGGGGGGGAGAGGGGGGGCGTGACGTGGGGGGAGT
>NW_011366586.1:70940-83877 GCF_000735185.1 Notothenia coriiceps | reverse complement strand
TATAAAGAGAGCAGGGCACGCTTCAGTCAATTATACTCTCCTCTACTTTGACCCTTTAGCCTACTCAGGGTGTGTTATAGATTTGATGTGTGTGTGTGTGTGTGTGTGTGTGTGTGTGTGTGTGTGTGTGTGTGTGTGTGTGTGTGTGTGTGTGTGGCCTGCAGCTCTCAGAAGGCAGTTGGAGTCATTGACCTGTCAGAAACCCCACTACTTTAATGGTGAGGAGAAGTGGGCAGACATAACAGCTAATAGATCTCATCCCCTTTTTGTCACGCTGTTTCGGTCAAATCGCTGTAGTCTCGAGACGAGTTAACCTGCTGTATCCTCCGTCAGTACATCTGTGTTTTTCCACACACCGCCATCATGGACTAGAATGTAGGGATAGGGAATAAAGGATCAGCGATGAATGAAAACAATCACATTGAGATGATCATAGGGAACTTCAAACTTTGGGATATCTGTGAAAATCTGAATTCTGAGAAAAAACAAACTGGCTCTCGTCCTCTTGTGTTTGTTTCTTTGATGCAATTTAAATATTTGCTTTTTGACAAAACATTGGGTTTTAATAATATTTTCATAATGATGCCATAATAACATCAATCCCAATTATTTCATGTCCCATGCCTTTTTGTATGTAATAGTAGTGTGAGCGACGTGTCCTTGGTGATATTAAATATACAGGATTTTTGCATGAGTTCAACAAATTATGTAGATTTCTCAGGTATTATTTCTGCTAAAATCCCACATTTCCATCTGTTGTTTTTACCTATTCTTCCCTTGTCTCGCCCTCGCCCCCCCGTCTCTTTCGCTCTCCTGCTTTTCAAAAGGAGTTATTAACAGATGTAGTGCTTTACCTTTTCACATCGGCCCATTTACCGCGACCAGAGCTGTCACTCTCTCCCATTCACAGTCCTTTGGGATCCTGCATTAGCCGCGGCCATTACTCCCAAACCTCTCCAGCGCACACAGGAGCTGTCAGGTGGGCTGTCTAATGCAAGCATGCCATTAACATCAACTTAAAACCAGCTTTCAAATGCCGAGCCCTCCCTTATATGTACCTCATACATGGCTGCTGTGCTCTCTGGAGAGTTTTTGCACTGAAACTCCACATAGATGGTGTTTGATAAGAAGGCCATCTCCCATCATGCTTCTCCTTTCACCCTCATGCAGCTGAAATTTGAATATTTAACACGTGTGAGAGTCCTCTCTCGTCACACCGGTCTCTTCCAGACTGGGAATTAAAGTCGGGGTGCATAACATCTCCTCATAAGTGGACTGTCACTCCTCATTCCACACACACACACACACACACACACACACACACACACACACACACACACACACACACACACACACACACACACACACACACACACACACACACACACACACGGACCTTGTTTTCCAAAGGGGGGAAAATAACACTTAGAGAAAGTCAACCTTCCATCCCATGCAGCCAAACGAGAAATCTAATTTCATGGGAATTGTAATGGATAGAATAACTGGAATGATTTCCTCCATCTCTCTTTAATTAGCCCCTTTTTAATCACTGAGCCTATGTGAATATCCCGTGCAGTCTCTGGCAGCTGGAACGGCTACTTTGTGATAATCATTTTTCTTTCTTATGAAATAGTTTTGATTAGTGGCGATTCACTTTGAATGTACATTTAAAGCCCAGCAGCCTGCAAACCAATGTGAGCATGATGATGGAGAAACTCTCCCTTCTGTCTGTATTTGTCCCAGCAACAAACAATATTGTGCCTTCTTGATGAACATTACAAAAGTGCCAATAAATAAATATGATTAAAATGGTTCGTCAGGACTCAGGAATAGATATTGCTTTAAAAATAATCAGTTTTTTTAAAGGAAAAAGCCATACTCTTCTTTACAGTAATTACCGTAATATGTACAATCAGATATATGATGGAGTATTTGCATTAGTATGCGCTACAGATATCTATATTACGGATATACGGACAACATTTTACTCCAGGATGCTGATCTGGCTTTGAAATGTCAACGCTTGATTCCGAAGACATCTCCCATCATCCATCTCTCCTGCGTGCTTACATGTCAGAGTGGAGCACGCAGAGCCGAAAAAGAAAGATGAATCCGTCTCATGGAAAGATATGATATTGAAAGTAGGTTTGCGCTCCTGACCATCTTTCACATCCTTTGAAGAGGAAATGACACCTCTTTGAATAATGACCCTATTCCTACCCTATTTAGTTTATATTACTCAAACTAAGGCATGTGAAATTGGCACTACTAATGCAACACTTTTCAAACTTCTGTATGCAATCTTTTATATCGTAAGTTTTTCACTTTTTTCTTTACACAAAGTAACGCGATGCATATTGGTAGGAAACAATATATCCTAACATAACTGTAAGTCTTTCAAAAACACCAAATATGGCCTTGGGAAGTCCAGTGAAATAAAGCTGCAGTAGTTTTTATTCCCAGCAGCTCCAGAGACTCGCTGTTGTAAGCGACGTGGCTTTGCCTGAAGTCATTTATTACATGTCAGATGTCAGACCCTCTGACAGGCGGCAATAAGGCATTACTTAAAACGTGTGAACGCGCTGCAGAAAAAGTTTAGTGAATGGCTGGTGATTGCGAGGCGCCGACGTGCTGATTAGCCTTTGGCGCTCGGTGACATCTCGCTCCCTCACCTCCGTTCCCCTCGCTCACCGCCGCGGCGAGGACCGTTTGATTGGCATCTGAATGTTCTCATAACCGTGAATGGCCGGTGATGAGCGGGAGCACGGGGTTCAAGTGCGCTGATTAGAAAATGTCACGGCAAGTTTATTTCAATCGCTCGTTTCATGCACAATGGCTATTCAAAGTGCTTTTAAGCATATCAGAGAAGGGAAAGAAACCGTTAAATGTGAATTAAAAGAAGAGAAACCTATGTTTAAAGGGGATGTTCAAGACGTATAAGATGGGAATGTTGAGTGATAGTCAGTGCATGAAATACAAGTTTTGTTGCTACAGTAATATCCTCGATAGTCCGCTATAAGAACTGTAAAGGCATCTTATCCCTGGGAGCACTTAGCAGACAAATAGATGTATTTTGGTTTAAAAGCCATTTATCAATTTCTTTCATTTGTCCAAATATCCCGCCCTGGTCATAATCCATACCCTCTTCACGTTCCTATCATGACCCACACGTCTTTACCTGTGTCTCTGTCTGAATTATAATGTTATGGATTCTGAACATGCCAGCAGTACAGAATAAATCAGCTGTAGTTCACCTGGAACAAGTCATTATGTTCCTTCTGTTGTCTGCTTAATTGATTTTATTCCTGCCTCTTATTTTTAAAAGAACATTTATTTCTTAAGGCTGCCATCCCTGCTGAAAGCCTCGGGGCTGCAGACATGCGGAGCAACGTGCATTTGATTGTCTGAAACTAAACTGCATAATGGAAAATGTTTTTTCCCCCTGTCTTCTCATTACGGGAAATCACATTTCTAAATATTGTTTGCAAGACCAATGTCTCATATTGACAAATCATTTACATTAAAAGTGTGTTCCAGTCCCATGGGTCTGTTTTGCTGAAGGTGGTGAGAACAAAAAGTCTCTGACACGAAGACTTGTTTATGACTTTAACATGAAGTGTGTTGCTTATATTGCTCATAAATAGTATAACCTTCTTCAAAACGAGATGTATTACAGCGCTATTGAATTAAATGGAAGTAAAACGAGTTCCCGTTGCTTCGTCCTCACCTTGTGTTTTGATGTATTCTGTTGAATGTCAGTGATGCATTAACATATTCTCCAGTATATTGAATAAAGTTAGATTATCTCTGTCGCCGGCACATCAGATCAGATGCGACCGCAGCGGCTCGCCCGGCGGGATTCGGTCACTTGAGCTGATTTACACACACACACACACACACACACAACCAAAACACACACACACACANTGCCCATAAACTACATGTCCCACAATGCATCTCAAATTAGACGTTTTTTCTCAGAATGTGACTTTTCTTTCCAAATGTTGAAGGAAAAGGTATTTTTTTTTTCAACATTTGGAAAGAAAAGTCACATTCTGAGAAAAAACGTCTAATTTGAGATGCATTGTGGGACATGTAGTTTATGGGCAATGTGCTTCTGTAAAGCGGCATGTAACTGTATAATAAACATATTATATTCTTTGCAAACTCTTGTGGGGCCACATGAAATTAAGTCGCGGGCCGGATTTGGCCCCCGGGCCTTGAGTTTGACACCCCTGAACCTTTCATGGAAAAATTCATCATCATACATTTGGCTTGAGTAATGATGAAATATAATGTTATTGGTTCTCATTGCTGCTTGAGCAACCACTGCACTATAATACTCAGCATCACTCCTGAGATTGCTCACTTGCCACACCCATGATTACCAATATTGACAGTGGGAAACGCGCATGTCCTTATGTGCGGTGGGGGGTCCGCCTCTGTCTGCCTCCATGTTTCTCACAAGCACTGTCGCTAATATCAATTGTTTGTGTCCTAGCATGCAGGTATAAACGTGCTAAGGTGAGGTGAGAGGATATATCTCGGTATCCATGCTTTAATATATCGAGGCCCAGCCCTTTTCTGTCTGTGTGGAGCCGACCGGCTTCCTGTGTTGGTGCGGTTCTCCATCAAAGCTGCGCCAAGTCACACAGAAGCAGGAGGAGTACAAGCGGAAATGAAGTGATGTTGCTTTCAAAATAAAATATATTGAGAAGAACAATTTGACATTCAGGCAATCAAAATAAGAAATTCTATTGAACAAAACGGGGTAAATGTTTGATATAATAAAAGCTATGTTTACATATTAATGCAGCCTTAACTGTCATCCAATAATACAAACTACTTATACTGGTCATTGTCTTTACTGATAAAAAAAACATGGGCCTGCATATTTATTCTCATGTTTACACAAATAACTATTTAAAGCAAGTACAAAAGACAATAACAGAATAGCAGAAAATACAATAAATATTTATGACATATCTGAAAATTAATGAACAAAAGTACAAGGGGAACAAACTGCAATAAAATAATACAGTAAATCTGAATATAAGATGTTGTGTCATTTAAATATATGTGTACTTCAGTGTCTTTAATCATAAACAGTGAACATGTAATGAACATGATGTTCCAGGGAAACTTTTATTTTGAAAGCCCCTGAGCGGAAGTGTGTGTTTTCCGCCTGGCTTGTCTCCAGTGCTCCGGCAGGGAGAGAGCGCACAGGGAGCCGCTGCTGCCACCTCAACATGGAGTAGCGATACCCAGCTTTTAGTGCTAAAAAGCGGATCCCACAGAGAGGAATACACCCCGGCTTCTGTCTAATACATCCTGCAGAAGTCCCCGCAAATGATACAGCGGCCACTATTTCTTTTAAACGCACAGGGAAGCTCGGCTTTTATTTGAAAGATGGCGAACGACTCTCCGGCTAAAAGTCTAGTAGACATAGACTTGGCTTCATTGCGGGTGAGTGCTGCAAAACCGAGCCTATGTTTTTTTGGTTGTTTCGCTGCCTTTTATTTCACTGGGCTCGATAAAACACTCCTCCCCAAGTCTGCCTAATATTACCAAGTGTTAGCATGTGCTGAAATGTGCTTTGTGTTGGAGCTGGAGCATTAAAAATGACCGCTGAGCCAAAGCGAGGTGTTGCCAGTGTCTGGTTTTCCTTTGTTCGAGATGCATTTGGCATGTAGGGGAGACCAGTGCGCAACAGCTGGCTCACACTGGACCATGTTGTGCATAAATGACAAAAATATCAACATTGCTATTTATTTACATTGAATCGTCTTTGTGTCTTTTCTTTTCAGGATCCAGCTGGGATATTTGAATTGGTGGAGGTGGTTGGAAATGGCACCTATGGACAAGTATACAAGGTTGGTGAGGCGCAGTGCATGGCCTGTCCTGTTTTCACTGTCAATGCTTAGAATACATGTTTTTTATTCTTCTTATGAAGCCTGGGAACAACAGGAAATTCATTTGAAAAAATCACATTTTCAGATGTTGCAATCAGACCACATCATGGATGGTTGAGCTGAAAAATACTGGAGGAGTCTGTTAGATTTTCCAGTTAAGATTGTGTGTTTTGCTATCTGTCTGATCGTAGTTAATTGTTCAGCAGGGAGGTGTGTGTAAAGAGTGAATCAGACAGTCTGATGCATCACACATCTTACATCACCTGTCTTACTGAAAACTAGGTGAGGAGGCAAGGATGGAGAAACAGTGTCTGTCATAACACTAATCCTGTTGGCCTCACATCTCTGTCTGCAGCTTACTCATTTGTTATCTTTTTTTTTTTACACAAAACCAAATTTCATATCCTGTTTAAATCAGGACTTTTAACCCTTCACTGGATGGGAATCCCACTCTCCGGGCCATCTGCTCTTGGTGTCACATTTCTCTGTTGGAAATTAACATTGCGGCTGTTGAAAGACATTGCCAAGGAGGGAGAGAGAGACAGCTCGAGTAGAAGTGAAGGATGTGGTGTATGATGGAGGGATGGCCTTGGATTGGAGACTCATCCGGCGTCCTCGTGTTGCATCAGGCCTCCTTGTGTTGTTATTGCTGCAGCTAGCAAGCCAGGAGGCTCCATTTTGTTCCCCACTGTTGGATGACATTTAACCACATGCCTACATGCAAAGCAGTCATCTAGTTTGCTAAGCACGGCCTAGTCTGTTAATAGGCTAGCCCGGGAAAAAAACATCAATTTGCTTGTGCACTAAGCAGCAAGCTTAGCCGAGTATTTAATTCTGACAGCCCTCAGTGCTCCAGTGACCTGCATTCAATCCCTTAGTGCTGGCAACTTCCGGGACCCCCCCCCCCCGTCCACATACACACACATCTGTACTCATATGATCACCACACCTGAAATCAGGGCCTCATGCTTGTCATGAGGAAGTGTGATGCTCGCATGCTATCTCGCCACCAGATGTGTTTTTAAAGTGGGGCGTATGGGACAGAGAATTACTGCTGCTGCCTCTTTTTGTCCCCTTTAATCTCTCGCTCCATTCACTGTCCACTGCTAATTCTATTTGCGAGTGCTGCTGTTTGGGAATGGATTCCATGCGAGAGGGGGCTGTCAGATTAGCCTGCAGTTTACACAAAGACATGGTCCTAACAGCCTGCATGGGAAAGTGTCTATAGCACAGTCATAGCTAACTGTAGCCTCATGCAGCAGTAGCCTACTTTTCGATCAGCTGTCGGTCACTGTATTGACTGTCATGTTAACCAGTTGAATGAGCATGTGGTGGTGGTGGAGGGGGGTGAGGGGGGCTGCAACTGGTAGAGGAGCAGCTGTCCAGATCCAGACAGAAGCTGCCCAACGCCCTCACAAAGCTGAGTTTGTGTCCCGGCTCCCTGGGTCTCTCTGGCTGTCCGTTAAGATCCACAGAAAGGAGGAGTTTGTCCGCAGGGTTTCAAACACCAACCGGCTGAATAATCACAACAGCCCCCCAACTGAAACAGGGGTGGAGTTTCTTCTCCCTCTGAGACCTTTTCTGCTTTGTCAAGCACTTGGTCACAGATTGCAAGGCCCTTTTAGCTTGCACAATGTGACCAAGCTTCTTGATTTGTGGTGACTCTTGATTCCTTTCAGTCGTCTTTCCTTTGGCTGCTTTTGTTTTTCAAGGCAGGCAATAGGGAGTGGAGTGTGTGATCTTGATTGGATGTTGCATTTGAAGTTGGATTTCGAAACTGATGTCCATTATAACTGTGCATTATATATTTGTTTCTGCAAGCTTTCTGCTGACTTGTGCTCGGAGTAGTTTTTGGTGCATTGCTGTCTATAGTAAGGAAACATTTCCATCTTAATTCTGACCATTTTAGAAAAAGAGGTTTAATGAAAGACAGATTTCTCTATAATGCACCTGATTAAAAGGCCTCGGGTCCTATACCCCCACAGTCTATCTCTATACCCCTGCTGTATACCCCTACTTTACCCAAAGGAAAATAAAGAAGCAAGCTGTTCTGTAAGACCCGAAATGCCATGTCAAGCTTTGTGCGGCCATGCTGTGCTGCCGGCTCTGGAGCTGCTCTCTCTGCCAGGAGGGCAGCCGTTGCCCCTGGAGAGGAGCCAGAGTACAGTCAACCTCTGAAAACACAGCACTGCAGAATCTGACTGACGGCCATGATGAGAATTACGGTATGGCTAAAAAGCCCTTTTCCAAATCACTCAACTCTTTCGGCTTACTGGAAAGCAGGCCCAGATCTATAGATAGATGTGCAGTATTATGAGCATGCATCAAATACAAAAAGTCGTGTAGTTCTCAAAATGCATGCTTTCTATATTTGTGTTTTCAACTAAAACTGCTGTAAACTAGTCGACCCCTCCATGTATGCATTACATTTGCCACACACGCTTGGTATCTCGTCATTTTAAAGTCATGCTTATACCTCCACACTCTCCCTCCTCCGCTCTTTATCAGTTGGCTCTGAACCAGCTGCCTCAGCAGATTATCTCAGGTGCCCCACTCTGCGGGATATAGGAATAAAAAGAAAAAAGAGAGTAATGATAACATAGAAAATACATAATTCCTCAATTGAGCGTGGCCTTCAGGGAAGACTCCCCCTGCTCTACAGAACAGCCATATATAGCCAGGCCTGAGGCTTTACAGAGCCCCCGCTGACCTGCCCCCCGCGTACTGTGCATCCATGGGACGTGCCAAGGCTGTGCCAACACTATTTCCATACCATGCAGTAATGTGCATGCTTGTGTTTGGCTGAAATCTACGGTGAATTGACTTTGAGGAGGCTTTTTGGTTCTCTCATTATCACCAGCAAGGTCACGTGACTGTATACTCCCCATGGCCCCAAATGGAAAGATGATTTAATTATTCATGTGTACATTTACAACTCGTAACAGGCTTTTTAAGGAGGCATTCTTGACATCCAGTGGTATCATTTGCTAATTCAGAAGCAGCTTATGTCATATTTTCAGTAGCTCGTCCTCTCCCTTTTGTTTTCTCCCCCCACCTTAAGGGGCAGCCTCGCCCCTGCCCTCAGGACGGGCACATGGGGTGGGAACTAAACCTCTCATACAGCCTGTCAAACACCTACCAGTGCCATGGAGAGGGGAGGGGGAAGTGTCTCAGGCCTCAGTCATGTGACACAGCAAAGGCTATTGACTCATACTGGATTCATGTAGTGTTAACTTCATAATGCATTATTATTGGGCAATCACTACCAATATTTGAAGAAGGCATATAACAAACATCGTTGGCAAGGATCCATCAAATGTGGTTTTTATTTTGCACACGTGTTACACTCGAACAATACACTTGATTATCAAAGTTGACAGTAAATCGTACACTTCGACAGGCATGGGGTTAGGAAAACTGAGGATCTAGCTGAATAGAATAGAAGCCGTGTGATTATTATTATTTAATATTTAGGAATGTTTGGCAGTTTAAATTAACTTGAATAATTATGACGCCAATAATGACTTGTTACTTGCACATATAGGCTTAAGACCCCTTGTGTTAAGCTCATTGGTATATCCATTGGATCAGATTTGCTCTGCAGCTTAAACAATTAAAGCATGCTAGCAAGAACATTAGTTTGTGATCTTTCTAGATGGCTGAAAAGGCTTGTCCTCTCTAACTGACACAGTATGCATCTCTTTTGTCCCCATCTCCCCCACACTGACCCTCTCCCTAATGGGTGTCACAAGACCCACAACGTCCCCTGACTGACACGCTGCCTGAACAGAACTCCCAGTGTCTGTGTGTCGGTGTGTGTGTGTGTGTGAGAGAGTTAGTTCATGCCACTGTCTGTGTGAAGCTCATTGAGAAACCTCATTACTGAGTGGTGTTGAGATGAGACACAAAGGCGCTGGCGGAGCAGACAGACTCCTGCCTGTCTTTCTTCAGCGCCTTCGCTCGACAGCAACACTCTTCTCGTTTTAATTCACCCGGACAAATAGTTCTTCACACTCCAAATTGTTTTTTTTTTATTTCTTCAAGACTACATTCCTTTTCTCTTTTAATGAAGACCCACTCAACTTCCATTCGTACCACATGCAGCTCAAAACTATTTCCTAAACAACAGCTCTCCCTCTAGTTTTCATGTTAATGTAATGAGCGCATACCAGGGCCTGGGATGCGTCCTCCTCACAGTTGGGAATCCTACTTGGATCTTTCCCCTGCTTTAAAAACCTGTTCGTGAAGTAGACGTACCTATCAATTACGGATATAATTCACTGCGTGTCGTTGCCGGCTGATTTTCACTCCGACACGCTTCAGGTGTAATATTCAAATTCCTGTTTAGACCTGATGAAAGTCTCCTGCAGGCGTCTTTGATCGCAGCCGAGCACTGCACTGGGATCAATAGAGTCACATCAGCTGGCCTCCTCATCTCCCTGCTCACTTCCTGTATTCTCTGTCCGCTCTCATGTCTGTCTTTGTCTCCGCCACTTCTTCCATCCTTGCTTCTCTAGAGAGCGCTGGATTTGAGACTGTGTGTGTGTGTGTGAGAATTGGGTCAGTGTGCTGGTATGCAGTTGAAGTTAAAGAGCCCAGAGAGGCAGGGGGTAGGCACAGTCCTGGATGTCATGTGCTCACTGCTGATTGATCATTTCTCCCCCCAGCAAAGTTCAGAGGCTTTATTGTCAAATGCACAGCTACAGTGTAAGTATGGCAATGCAAATCCCAGGCTCCACAAACAATGCAATGCTATGCTGATGTGTGTTGCGGCAGAAGTGTGTGCTCAAGAGTGTGTGACGGTGACCTGCCTGTGTATCACCTTCTGTCCACCCACTCTACCAGTTCAAATGTCACCTTAGATCTTCACACGACCACGCACGAGGGGGTCATCTGTCCCTCATTACCACAGCTTTACCAACACACACACACACAGACACACACTTTCACTAGTGACCTTTTTAAAGAAACAAACTAACGCCCCCAGTGGTGCTCTCCCCCCCTCTCTGTGAACTCATAACATGAAACCCAGTTTGTTTTGCAGCTACACGGCCGGTTAGAAGCATGTCGCTCAATTCCAGCACTGCGTTGTGCAATGGGAACAAGTAGGTAGAAGCCAGCAAGCATTCTGAAGTGTGATTGATCTTACATTAATGTACACAATGTAGGAAGGGAGAGGTTGTTTGTGTTCTAGTCCATCAGGATGCAGAGGATACGAGCCTTGTGGAGAAGTGTACATGGGAAACAGTGCTCACTTGTTACCTGGAAATCACCCCAAGAAAAATAAATAACAAAACAGTGATTTTGCACTTTGTTTGATTTAAGAGGACATTGTGACAACACCTGGTGTGTATTTTCTTCACAGTGGACATCATGAACAAAAAGCTCATTAAACGGTAAAGTTCTAGAGCAGCCTCAATTATGGCGTTTCCGGAGATTTCCTCACCACAGTTGTTTTGATGTATTTGGTTTTAGTGTAGATTTGAACCCTCTGGCTCTGAAGGCAGGCAGTAAGTCAGTCGGAGGTTTAGTGCTGCGCTGGAGAGAGGCCAGCAGCACATCTGGCCGCGGTTAAGAGGAGCAGCGATGGAGGCCAGGAGCTGAGTGATAGCTTGGTGCCTCAGATAACCTCCACAGCCACGCCCCGCTGGCTGCTGCAGGGCCGAACACAGGGGCCGAACACAGGGCCGAACACAGGGGCCGAACACAGGGGCCGAACACAGGGCCGAACACAGGGCCGAACACAGGGGCCGAACACAGGGCCGAACACAGGGGCCGAACACAGGGGCCGAACACAGGGGCCGAACACAGGGCCCGAACGCAGGGAAGAACACAGGGGCCGAACACAGGGGCCGAACACAGGGCCGAACAGAGGGGCCGAACACTGGGCCGAACACTGGGCCGAACACAGGGGCCGAACACAGGGCCGAACACAGGGGCCGAACACAGGGCCGAACACAGGGGCCGAACACAGGACTAGAGCTGAAACCATTGACAACTGTCAACCTACCTGATTCACATGGTTTGTTCTAACTTGTGTTGCCAAGAAACTCCCGTGAAATCCGGCCATCCATCTCACTACTCATATGCTTATGTCGTGTAACCCAGTTGTTTTGTGGTATCGAGATGCAATAACCTTGTGGCCTAGATAACCCTACCTCCACCCACAAGATGAAGGAAGTTGTGTGACGACTCGCAGAGAAAGATTTACAGCTCACATCCTAGTATCTCTTCCAATCCACATAACTTTAAATCATCAATAGACCACCTGTAAACAGCTAGTTTTCTTAGCTTTGTATACATGATTTAACTAGGCACTATCAACCTTAATGAGTAAACATTGGTTTAGTAACAACAGTGGGAGGGTTGATTGAGTGCATAGATACAATTGGCTTCTTGATTTTCAAAGTCCCTACCTCCTTTTTTATTCTACCGGTCGTTAAGGAAGAGAAAGAAAAAGCAGTCTTCTGGTATTGACACCCTTTAAGCTGGGCAGGTGCCGTGTTTACGCCTGGTGTTGGGTATGGGCTGGAGGGCATTTAACAAAACAAGTGGTGGCAGTGAGTGAGTCATTGTTGCCTCTCTGTTTGAGGTTTGTCGTTGCCACCAACATGTTATCATGCAGTGACATTATTCATCAAATATACAGTCGTTTTTTTATAATAGCAATCCTTCTTTTGACAGTAAGTGAGAAACTAGCAAAGGAGAGTTACATTGCACATGAGATCTTATTCATAGCATGTTAACAAGGCATTACACATAATATAAATACATAAACAGTTTTAAGCACCAGCCTTTAAGAGATATGTATGAATGCATTTTAAAAGACACAAACTGTTCAGTCTGCTGTCGTCTGGCAGGCGTTACCACAGCATCCGGACAAAAACCACCAGACTCAGAGACAGTTTCATCCCACAGGCCATAAGACTGTTAAACACCTGGACTGCTGAAACAACATCCATAACATTCATTATGCATCTATTTATCTAATATATCATTCCAATAGCTTGCATATAGACTCTTAT
>NW_011366586.1:68856-70931 GCF_000735185.1 Notothenia coriiceps | reverse complement strand
AAACACACACACACACACACACACACACACACACACACACACACACACACACACACACACACACTCACACACACACACACACATACACATACACATACAAACACACACACACACACACACACACACACACACACACACACACACACACACACACACACACACACACACACACACACACACACACACACACACACACACACACACACACACACACACACACACACACACACACACACACACACACACACACACACACACACACACACATACACATACACATACAAACACACACACACACAGGGACACACACACACACAGGGACACACACAGGGACACATGTGGGCAGAGACATACTGCTGGCTCACACACGAGCAGATAAGCGTGGTTAAAACACATGGCTGTCTGCAAACACACACAACCTAATCTCAAATGGGTCAGGCTCGGCCAAACTCTAGTTAATAAAAGATGCCTAGCGACGCTTCGGGGCCACATAAATACTGGGGTCATCATTTCTGCATGGCCAGGACACACACACACACACACACACACACACACACACACACACACACACACACACACACACACACACACACACACACACACTTGTAATAACACACAAGCACTCTCAAACTCTAATTATTTAACTCACAGTTTTGAACATACACACACTTACACACAATGTATCCTCTCCTTGTTTTTATTATTCTTGATTTATCCTTTCCTATCTCACACTTTATTTCTCTCTTAATCACAGATTAACTCATACACATTTTATTTCCTTCAGTTGTTATTCTTGCTTAATCTTTACCTTCTTTCTGTCGCACACTTTATTTCACATGCACACACTTTCTCTCTTCCACACACACACATAATTGGATTCCCCCTCTGTGTTACATAACCTCTTAAGGCGATGAGGCTTGCGCTCTCAATCACAGCGGGTTCATACAAGAGCAGCCGTCCGAGGCAAATGTCTCACTACCGTCTGTCTTCTGTGATTCTCCCCCCGTCTGTCTTCCTCTCACGTCCTCCCTTTGTCCCTTCCTCTCATTTCATTCATACGTTACCGCAGCAGCACTCTTATCACTCATACTTTGTACGGTCGAAGGTGCGTTGACAAATTCCACCAGCGCTTGTCCTTAAAACACGCTCATCTTAAACCTTAAATTGTCCATAACCGAAATTCTTTATCTGGCCATTAGATAAAGAGGCTGGTCATAAAGTAAAAACTTGGTAAATAGCAGCTTAAATCTTGCTGTGAAAATGGGAAGTTTCCCAATGACACCCAAAATACGATTGGTCATAGAAATGTGTTCTTTTTCATAAAGTTTCTCTAGATCTTTTCACACTTGACAAACAGGTGGTATATCTCAAAGCTGAGTACAGGCAAACAGACGGGCTGTAAAATCTCTATTAAAGCAGTAAATGCTTAAATGTTTTTTCCTTAAAGAGCAACTTCCAGGTTAAAGACACCTGTGAATAAATGTGTAGGAAAATGATGAATACACTAGATTTTCAAAAAAATATACAGAAATATACACTACAGTGACATCTTGCGTCGTTTTTGTAAGAAATGTTCACTTCCGCATAAAAAAGCCTCGGCACGTGACCTCCCGCGTGTGACGTAACATGGGGGAAACAAGGGGGAGAGCGGCCGGTGTAACGTATTAATAAACATGGCTCCCAATGCTAATTTCGACACAGAAGACACAGAAGAAGTTGAACATGAATATTCGAATGCATATGACAGACCACAACCTTATAATTATGAGCCTGCTAGGTGTCCAAGAGACCAGGAGCAGCCAAGGATTAGAAGAAATAACGGCCATCGGAGAGAAATTGAGCTGTGGTGTGAGGAGAACCAGTGGAGAACTGGGCAGCTATCTTGGTGAGTGACCGGCGTTAGCTACAGAATGTTAGCTAACGTCACATCACAACATTGTGAAGTTAGCTATCATATATCAGGCTATAACTAAAGTAGCATTGATAATATACAGTAGTAACGTTACTGGCAGGACTGTTGATACTGATCCATAACAGAAACTAATGCGCAAGTACAGCCGTATCTCGCGTTACCT
>NW_011366586.1:54076-68811 GCF_000735185.1 Notothenia coriiceps | reverse complement strand
CGCTCTCGACACAGGCCCAGGAGCCGTCATTCAGCCTGGGTAAAGTCCAACTCCCAACCGGAGGCGGTTCCGACGCCGAAACAGTGGTTAGGACAAACATTTATATGTACCTAGCCTAAAGCTCCGCATCAGCACCCCCTCCCCCAGACGTCAAGCCACCTGATTCCTAACGTGGTGACGAAAAACGTCTACTACACCAAGACTACCGAAGTAGCCAGACGCTGGAAGTCGTGAGTGACCTAGCCAAGCGTTGCTCACACTTCGCCGACCCTACTCCTAGTCGTGGAGGTTTAGACTCCGGTAACAAGAGTCGTCCTTTGGCTACCTGACAGGTGAGGTTCACCCTTACTCCAGGAATGGGGTTCACTTCCTCAAAGTTCATAGAGCCCCAGAACAAGACTCACCTTTCCTTTTGTACTCTCGCATCTCTATCCCTTAGCCTTCTTATGTCTCTTTTTTCTGTTTCTGCTTTCTCTTCTTTTTTTCTGCTCTTTTATGACGTTAGATGTAAATTGGCGTGGCTAACACTGCTTTCTCTTTCTTTTCTATCTCGGTCTTCTCGTTGTCGATATGACTTTAGATGTGCGTCGGTATAATGTAATGTGATGGGAGTTGTGATTTTTACTAATGTTTATCTTTTCTCTTTTCAGTCTGGCTTTTTTCTTGCTTCTAGCGTTCTTCCATGTTTCGTCCTTTTTGTGTCTCTTTTACCCATAATATTAGGCCGTCTCCTTACTCTATCTTTTTTACTATGTTAGGGTATAATTCCTTATTCCACTTCTTTTTTTTTTTTTATAGTCTTCAGTATTCCCTTCTTTCTCTGTATGCTGTCTCTCTTTAACTTCGTGCTGATTGTTTGAGATAGCGCTTTAGTTTTCCTTCTGTCAAATCTTTTCCTTTTCTATCTTATGTCTCCGTGGATAGGATCCTACGGTGTTGACCCGCGGAGGGATCCCTTCCCACCAGGTCGTGCAGTTACCCTCTCCTGGTTTCCTTCCATCTGGATCTTGGTCCTTACCTCCTCTATTATAGAGAAAAGCGACTGACCCTCGCGGAACCCTGAGGGTGGCAGGTTTCTGACTCTAACTACACCGGTCCCTTGTTCTTTTCAACTCCCGAGAGACTGTACCTTGACATGTGAGGCGCCTGGGCTGGTGCCTTATTCGCCTCTCTTCTACCTTACCACTTCTACCTTATTATTATAAATATTACTATATATTTTATAATAACGTTCAATTATTTTCATTATTTATTATGTATTACATTGATACTTATTACAATTGTAATTATTCTATGTTGTTAAGTGTTGTGGTTATTGACGTGAATAATAAATGACGATGTATGTATTATGTAATATTAATTGATAAATAATAATTTATCAGTTTGAGTAATGTATATACATTATGTTATTTATTTCTGAAGTAATAATTAATTCATACTTTATTTTTGTACAATGACTTTTTTACTATATGTTTTTTTTTTATATATGACTATCATATATAGTGGAATATTATCGTCGGTTCTTCACGAAACTTTTATTGTACAAATTAAAACATAGTTAATGTTCATATCATCACTGTTCAAATATTCCCTTTGGTCAGCATTGTTACAAATTGTAGAGTATACGTCGATCATCTTGTGCAAATTTTCCTTTATCTTTAACTTTTCATTAGTCTTCCGTGTTATGTCCTCTTTTCCTCTTACTGAATTTTTTTGTTACTTTTCTATGTTACATGGATTAATGACTTGGATTTATTTTGGTCTGAAATTAATTGGATTCTCTGTATACTTATTTACTCTGTGCTCTTTATTTTATTATTTTTTTTTCTTATTTAAATTATTTTTTATGTTAACGTGATAGTTGGCCTTAGGTTATGGCTTATTAAATATAGTTTGAAGGAATTCCAAAATATTTATTCTATTTTGTTATTATTAAAAAGTTTAATATTATTGCTTAACTAACTTCTAAACTCTTAATAGTGAGTTCGACCGTCGTTGACCAATTTATATATTTATTATTAATTCTTACACAATAACCCGAACAACCTTGTACTTAGAAAACTTGTCCTTATTAGAGTCTTTTTTATTGCATAGTTTCATTATTAACCATCCCATCTTTAAGACTTTAATTTTTATCTACCTCTATTCTAGTGGAATTCTTACATTAACTGGTTTTTCCAAATAGTTGTTTTCGATCGTTCTTACTTGGTTACTAACTTTTTTTCTCTTTCTATGGGTAGTTACCAAATTGATGTAAAGTTACTAATTCTCTGGAACTCTTTCAATGCACGATTCATGATCTTCACGGAAAAACAATGATTTCAGCTATTTTTACTATAAGTTCATGTGTTCCATATTTACTCGTTTCAGTAAGTTGGTATGTACGGACTGCATAGGACGATGTATTTCGCTTTGGAATGGTCTGTCATTTGGTTGGTTGCCTCAAAAATAAAGTTAACGTCGGACAGGTGGCGAATGGGAGAGAGTGGTGCATAGTGGCGGAGTAATGACATATTACGTTTTATAGGACTGGGTGGCTGCCGCGGGAAAAGAAACTTCAAGGTGCCAATATTCCCTCAGAGATTGGATGGCCCTGAGTAGAGACCCCCTCACCCCATACTCCCGCAGCACCTCCCACAGTGACTCCCTGGGAACTCGGTCATACGCCTTCTCCAAGTCTACAAAACACATGTAGACTGGATGAGCGTACTCCCAGGCCCCCTCCAGGATCCTTGCGAGAGTAAAAAGCTGATCCGTCGTTCCACGACCAGGACGGAATCCGCATTGTTCCTCCTCAATCTGAGGTTCGACAATCGGCCTGACCCTCCTCCTAAATATAATTGTAAATAATAATAATAATAATAGTAATTGTAGTAGTAGCAGTAATACTAATGGTATAGTATGATTATGATTATTATTATGATGATTATTATTGTTTGTATTCTTATTATTACTATTATTATAAATGACCTGAAGTGCACCAAAGCTGCACTCTAACACACAGTTTTATGTCAAAAGTATATAATAATATTATAACCATTGTTATAGTGTTAAAACGTCTATTATACAAAATATCACTGGTTCGAAACAAGCCACATTTAGTCGGTATCTTTGGTGACCGCAGACATGATTACATCTTGTCACTCATTTCCTTTTCCCTCTGACCTTGGCTCTAACCGTACGACCTTCTTGTCTCCGCAGTGTGTGACAGCCAGTGCCTGACGTGCGACATGCCCGGTGTGTGTACATCCTGCCGCGACCCAGCCAAGGTGCTGCTGTTCGGAGAGTGCCAGTATGACAGCTGCGCCCATCAGTACTACCTCAACACCAGCACCCGGGCCTGCAGAGGTAAGCCATCGCAACCCAACACACACTGCAGCACACAGCGAGGGGAAACACTGGATTGATAATGAGGATGTAGTTCGCCCTTTATGATACCCATAAATTACTCTCCATCTATATTGCATGTACTGCAGTGTGCTACATTGACTTTATGGGGTCCATTGATCAAGTCATAAACTGTGGGACCAGATATGCAAATCCCAAACATTATGTGTGCGTTACAACTCCGTATGAAATCTTGCAGCCTGCAGAGAAGGTGATGAATGGGCCTCAGAGGAACCATGTCCAGTCTGAATACCTCGTCTTTTTTTCACTTTGCATGCAATAACTCTGCCTATATATTTAATGACCCACTAACCGCCCCAGACCACATTCTGTCTGACTGAATCTCGCTCCGCATTATCGCCAACCCGCAAATAAGATGTGTGAAAATGTGTCCCGCTTCTTTTTCTCCTGGATGGGATTTATGTTCAGAATGCGAGCCGCCCAACTGTGTTGTCACACTGGCTTAACACAGATATCCACTTTAATTCACAGAAAGCCATTTCATGTGGAGCTTACATCACCTTGCAGACTTGCCTTTATCAGCGATTTGGTTCAATGTAATGGGATTTGACGATGTATCAGGGGCCCAAAGGAACCTGCCCCTGAGGTGGACCCACAGCTTCCCATGTCTGACACGAGATTAGAAACTAAGCTGACCGCTAGAGGCTAAATTCCCAGTTTGATTTCCTGTGAGGCAGCTAGCAGCGCCTTTCAGCTCGACAGGTGGTTGTAGCCATCGACGTTCTATTCATCCCCCCAGCTAGCCGCAGCCGCTGCCCGGGTAATCCACTGAACCTTAGATGAACCCAGAGCATTGGGAAGCAACACTGCATTCTGCTTCATGAAAACTCCCAGGCCTTTGAGGAGAACCTTTGGGAGCTCTCACTTGCAACCACAGGGGAAAGTTTCCTGAGAGAATCTCTTATAAACCTGTCAGCACTTCTATCAACAACCCACATCGGTTTGGATTAATCACTGATATATTTCTAGGGAGGAACCCCTAATTTGCCTCCTCAGAATCCTCAGGAAAAACCCTGTGGAGACCTCTGCTGTTTTTTTTTTACCGCAAATGTAGGCAATAGACAAAGTGAGAGAAAATGTGAAAAAACGTTGAGAAGTGAATGAGTTAAAGAGTGTTTACCTGCAGGAATCAAAATGGATGTGTCCTTTAAGAGAATTGAGGATGTGACTGAGGGGGAAATATAAAATGTTGAACACACAGTAACATCTTAAGGCATATCTTATCCCAATGTTGATCAGTGAGTCCCTCCAATCAACAGAAAGATGGATTGCCATGCACTTTAGAAAAACTGATCTTGGTTCCAAGACAATTTATCCTGAGGACTTTTGCGATCCTCTGATTTTTCTTTGAATAAATCAGCAGATTAACAGTTTTTGTTCTTGAGTGAAATTTCCCGACAACTATCACACTTAGCCATGACATTTGGTGTATGCATTACTGTGAACAGAGATGAATAATTATCGTTTGGTTATGACATCATAAACCTTAGTTACAAGGACATTTACTGTGGCCTATTTATTGATTTAAAGGATAAAATACATACTTTTATCCATCTTGCAATCTCTCTTACTTTACAATGAGCAGAATACTTTTCAATGTTATAAGTTATTATAACATTTTACATTACAAGTATATATTCTGTTTTACATGGCCTAGTGATTACTCAATTCTGATTGGTCATTTGGACATTTCAGAGGTTTTTAATACTCGATAACTCACCGCTGCTAAGCAAAATAATGACAGTTGCTAAGGAGGATCAAAGAGCATTGGACGTCAGAGAAATCTGAGTATTTTTTCTTAGCAGAAGAAATACGATAATGCTTTAGTCAATCAAATCATTTTCAATTCATATTGTGAGTCAAGTCGTTGGTTTATTTAGTATGTGGCCGTGTATTAAATGGATCCCTTACTTATATAATGCCCCCCTGCTTACTCTGTAATTGCTGAGAATGCGTCATCTCTCTTGATTTAGTTTTAATAAAAACCTAGCAGCTCACACAAACACAGAGTTGTATTCATCCTACAGTAATTGTGTTTAATTCTCTTGTCAATATGAACGGAGGGCAGCACAACGCACACCAGATGTGCAGCTGATAAGAGAGAAAGGGGAAAAACACAATTAGGTTTAGAATAAATCCCTCTGATGAAAATAATGTGTTAATCTCTTTATTTCTCTCCCCCCTCCCTCTCTTCTGCTCTCACCTTTTGCTCTCGCCTTCAAAATCCCCTCATGTCTAATCCCACTGTCCCGCTTAAAAACACGCTATCCTCCTCCTCCTCCTCCTCCTCCTCCCCATGTGCCTCCCTCCATCCCGTCTCCAGAGTGCGACTGGAGCTGCAACGCCTGTAAAGGTCCTCTGAGGACAGACTGCCTGCTGTGCATGGAGGGACATGTGCTGCAGGATGGACTGTGCACCCAGGGGTGCTCCACTGGCTTCTATCGAGACGGGGACAAATGCCTCGGTCAGTGCAACACAATCAGAATCCTTCTTTTGCCCTCTGTCTGCATATTAAGCACTTGAAGTTGCTTTTCTTAAAGGTCTCAGATTATGCAAAATCCACTTTTTCATAAACATGTGTCCCCTCTGTGTGAAGAGGTTCAGAAAGTTTCAGGAAAAAAGATTCTCTCTCTTTTTGTCCTGATCCATTTATATAAAAACCTGTCTGAAAATGAGCTGATCCGATTTTGGCCACTTTATGATGTCATAACTATTTTTTGGCTTGTGTAACCATTAGCCAATCAGCAACCAAGGTAACCCCCCCCCCCCCTCCCCACCTTATCACCTGAATCTTCGTAGAGCACCATTGAGTTCTTTGTAACCAAATATCTCTCTGAGGGGCGTGGGGAATGGCTCCTTATTTTCATCTGAAGTAACAGACAGAGAATCAGCACTTTGGAAACAGGGCTGAAACAGAGGGGATTATGGGATGCTACAATGATCTGTTTGGTATTTGGAGCCAGACACTTCAGAGACATGTTTTGTATTTACCGGACACCTATAATATATTGATGAAAAACAGTATAATAGGGGATCTTTAATTAAAGTACAAGTACCTCAGAATTGTTCTTCAGAACAGTACTTGAGTAAATGTACTTAGTTACTTTACGCTGGTTTTAATGCTCTCAGTGTGTTGTATGTGTCCTTGTCAGGCTGTGATGATCACTGCACTGAGTGTCAGGGTCCAGGACAGTGCCATATGTGCCAGCCTCCCTACGCCACCCTGCAGGGTCAGTGTGTGCTGGAATGTGGCCGGAACTACTTCCTGGAAGCCTCCTCGCAGATTTGCAAACGTAAGACTTTGATGAATGCTACCCTTTTCTACATCTGGCCTATTTTGGAGTCAAAGGCATGATTTCAAAAGGTTTTCTGTGCTGGGGAAGTTTACATTTTAGAAATAAAACAAAGAATAAACATTCCTTATAGCGCTTTTGAGGAAATGAAAGAAATAATTTTACGTAGAAATGTGAGAATGAAAATATGTACGGTTTGGATTAAATACCCTACCAGGACAAAAAAGTATGAATCAAACATTCCTTCTAACACTGACTCATCTGCATCCTATTTAGCTTGCTCGTCCGACTGTGTGCTGTGTGACGGGGTTGGACGCTGCAGTGCGTGTCGTGACCAAACCTTCCTCATGGAAGGATACTGCACGCCCAACTGTGGACACGGATTCTACGCAGACCAAAAGACCAGGACCTGCCACGGTAATAACATGATGTCTGCTTTAAAGAGGGCCTAGAATGCGTTTTGGGGTTCTCCCTTTCCTGTAGTGTGTATATAGGTTTCTGTGCATGTAAATGGTCTGCAACGGCTAAGATACTGAAGTTCTCTCCAAAGGGGGTTTCTCTCCCACACTCTCCCAAATAAAGTTGTTTAAGTAAAAGACAAGTTGAAGTTAACTTGTTTTATTTAGTTTTTATAGAGCACATTCTTTTTACTGTGCATATAATTTGAAATATCGTATCATATTGCCCTTCATTAACATACATTATTTTATATTCCTACACAGAACTGTACAGCTATTTTTTTGAATTGTTGATTTTTTAAAATATTATACCAGAAATGTGTCATATGAAACACTGAAGCAAATTCTTTGTTTGTAAAAGCCTACTTAGTATAAATATGTTTCTGTTATATAACACAGGTTAATATCCACTTTAAAATCGGGCTCATCCGACAGCAGTCCAAATAACACTATGGTGAGGGCAAAAAAGCCACATAAATATTGCAAGTTAACCTCAACGTCACTTAAAAACAAATCCACATGGCTGGTTGCTAGGCAACAGGCTGGTTAACTAAGGCATAAAAGAAAAATCCCAAAGTCTAATGCTGTGTGAGGTATGGTTGTTAAATGTTAATGTTCCCCCTAAGCAGCAGCTCCTGTAGTGAAATATCTGTCCTGTTCTGCCTGTCTGATTAATTTAACAGCAACACATACACGATCGTTGCTAATTTACAATTGATCTAGAGCAAGTCACCTAATGCTGCGATCCTCTTGTGCAAACAATGGAACAGTATCTGGTTCCTGGCTGAAACTCACTAGTAGAGAACAAACATCCAGTTTTGTTTTCCAACTGGCACAAAGGAGATTTAATGAGGAAATTAGCTTGATTGACAGGTTGCTGCTCTGCTACACTGAAGGCAGGGCTGTTGCTGCTCCCTGAAGACCGATAGGCTTATTAATAAGCTGTCAATCACAGATACAATACAACTTCTATATTCTTCCTCAAGAGTTATATTCAAGTTTTTTAAAGTTTAGCTCGTTTTAGCTGAAAAAAACGTTTGCAGCTTTTTCAAATGTGTTTGAATTTGAACATTGTGTTGAAGGACTTAAAGGATCAGGAGGTACACATTGAGGAGGAATATTTAATATTTATTGGTGCATTACAACAGCCTTGATTTGAGTTTTGAGATTTGAGCATAGCTACTTTTGAGGGATTTCTTCCACACAGCTCTCAACATCGAGATGGCTAAGCAGGTGTTAGCAGCTAAAGGTGTTAGCAACTAAAGCTATTAGCAGCTATGGGTGTTTGCAGCCAACGATGTTAGCAGGCAATGATATTAGCATTTAACTGTTTGAGCAGCTAATGGTGTTAGCAGATACAGCATAAGAATTAATTTAGAGGTATGTCTGGCTACATGAGAATTAGTGCCTGGAGGGGGGCATTCAAATGATCATTCTTTTCACGTCAAATATTTAGATTCAGGGAGATTCTTCATTGATACATTTTTTTTTAATAAAAAACAGATATCAAACTTAAACTTAGCCAGTCAGAGCTAGATTTGAAACATAAGCAGTTATTGAAGGCCACAACATAATTAGTAGTAAAAAGTGTATTTCAGCTACGTGGCTCCTTTTTAAATGAACTTTTCAGGTTCAGTTTTTTACAGAATATATTGTTTACATTTACTTGCGACATTATTAGTGTCCTCTTTGTAAATGGTTTCCTGAATAACAGTGTAAAATTGTTCATTGACTGCAGAGTCGGGTCATTAGAGGAATCTTGTACTTTTATGTTCAAACAGAGCTCGTCGATGCCTGAGGCCTTCACAATCAGACTGGTTGTGAGATGATTTATGAAACTTGACAAAGCATAGTTATAATAGAGAATTATATTATCATGCACCATTTTAGATAAATGCTTTCTTCTTGTG
Source organism: Notothenia coriiceps (assembly GCF_000735185.1). Lineage (NCBI taxonomy): Eukaryota > Metazoa > Chordata > Actinopteri > Perciformes > Nototheniidae > Notothenia > Notothenia coriiceps. The sequence continues at coordinate 59,742 of NW_011366586.1, read as the reverse complement.
ATATAATGAAAAATGTCCAGCCTTAAGGCTCTAACTTATCCACAACAAATTTGCTTTGTTTGTTGGTTGTTTTTCATTTTTATTCGTGCCAGCCAAGAAAAAAGTAGAAAGCTAGTGCTTTTAATTATAGTCCTTTCTCATTTGTGAGTTTATTTACATGGCCGAAAGTTTGAGATGTTAGAGTGCCTCTGGCATCATTAGAGGAGATATAATGAGATTACATTATGGCTTCTCAAAAGAGCTGATCTTTAAAAAATACCCGAACAAAGTCAATTCTAATTAAGGCCAACTTTTAAAATGCCACGCAAAGACCGAGATGTTTTGCTTATATTTCACCAGCCATCTTTCACGCACGCACGCACGCACGCACGCACGCACGCACGCACGCACGCACGCGCGCGCACACACACACACACACACACACACACACACACACACACACACACTTTTTTACTTCATAACCTTTTGTCATTCCTACACCCACTCACAGTCTGATCCAGCTTCAATTTTAATTGGATAAATATCAGGATTTGAAATGTGTTAACATGTAACAATTTGAGTAATTAGAGGCTGTCATATAATAACAATGCCCTGTCTTTATACATTCCAATGACTTAAATCTCAATATTTGTCTTCCCTCTTAATGTCTTACTTTTATTTTATATATCAATCATTATTATTATAGTTTATAACTCCTACTCCTTCTTCACCTATCAAGGTCATAAGAATTGTCAGCAATACAAGAGATCATTCATTCCGGTTTCATTTCTTCTTATCCTCCCTCTTTCTCTCAGGTAACACCCACCCCCCTGCCCTCCAGGTGAACGGCTCCCTGCTGGTTCCCCTCAGTGGGATTTCCCCGCTGGCCCCCAGCCTGCTGCAGGTGAGGGACCCCGACAGTCCGCCTGAGCGGCTTGTCTTCCAGCTCGTTCAGATCCCGAGTAACGGAGAGCTGGTCCTGTTCAGAGGGGAGGAAGGAGAGGGGAAGGAAGGCCGAGACCTAACCAGGGACGACACCTTCACCTGGGCGGAGCTGAGGACGGGCCGGGTCCGCTTCAGGCACCAAAGAGAAAAAGCTAGGTCAGTGGATCGGATTCTTCCGAGGTTTATGGAGTTGGGAAATGTTTACGGAAACCCAAAAACTGTTATGACCTAATAGTAAATAATCAGTTCTTCAACCGAAGAGTGAGGACTTCATTTCAGAGTTGCTTTTTGGCTGTGAAATCGGAAAAAAAAAACATAATTCAACAGGCAGAAAATCCAATTGGTACCCCCAGAGAAGCCAGGAATACACTGCAAAGAAATTGAGCCACAAGTTAATTAAAAAAAAAATCTGAAAATGTCTTAGAGCCCTCGCTCACTGTATGAAAGCAACTCTATTTGTTGTGTTTCTCCACATATTGACTCATGATGTCCTTTAATTAGTCTGCATCTGGTATGAAAAATATTTTTTTATTTTTACTTTTAATTTATGACTTTTTAAAATTCATTTGAAACAGATTGTCTTCATCCTCTCATTCCACGAATACCCTGACATTCCATCTTTGCTGTCATTCGCCTAGCCATCTGTCGTCGGTTTTAATCATCCAGCTTCTTGGTTGGAAATGTAATTTCCATTAACCTACACACGAACTGGAGATGCATTACATTAAAACTTCTTATCTAATAATGGCCACATTTACATGATTAGCCAGTGTAAACCTTGGTGCCAGAGATAAAAGAGGAGGCACATTTTTATTATTGAAGGAATTAATACTGCCTCTTTAGGGCTCAGTCTGAAAACAATTCCCTAACTACAGCTATTATGCTAAATCCTCAAACAAGTCTATGAAATGTTGAGTTTTGGCCCAATGTCCGTTTATCCAATAGGAATCAACGTATTTAACACAATAGTCTATCCTGATTCAGCTGCTGTGGCCTCAAATGTAGGCATGCTAGGGAATTACTAAAATATGGTCCACTGCCCAGTGTTGAGCTACTAGATTAAGCTAATCTGCATATTATAACTGTATTTGTCAAATGATGTGAAGTGGAGAAAACAGAGACACACGCAAAATGCTCTCATGTTTGATTCTCTTCAGAGTCCAAGAGAGAGAGAAACATTTCCTATTCATGACGGGCACTATGGATACAAGATACAGCTAATAATATAATCCTCAGATTGGGTAGGCAGTTTAAGATGAGATAAATTGTTTCCTAAAGAGCTGTTTTTATTCAGTACTTCATCATCAGCACATGTCAATTGACTGCCTTTGTTTTATGTCACAAGTGGCATATTTTACCATTGGGGACACAGATCAAAAGCTGCTTCCCTTTTGTCTCAAGGCTTTTATGGCATTAAATAACACCCATTTAAATAAAATGAATGATGCACCAAATATACTAGGCGCATTTATAACCTGCACATTAAATTAAACGTATTATTTCTATGGCAATATGGCGGAAATATATTCATTGTGTTACTTTAACAATCTGTCCAATAAATCTTTAATGGGCCACTGTTATTCAACCTATGAATACACCTACTACGCTGTACAAATCCTCAATTATATCTCATATCTGTTACCAGGAACTGTAATTCAAAAAGAGTTTTATCATTGTTGAAAGGCAATGCGACAATGTGTTATATGATGGATGCATTTTAAAGAGGAACTTTTTTATGTAAGCTGGCCTAGTTTTCCATAGAGATGCTGCCTTGTTGTACATACATTCCACAGATGGCGTGTGAAAACCAACATAAAGGGTTTGAGAAAGGTTGGGGCCACCAAAAGCCTCCAGAACAGCTTCCCTTTCATACACTCTCCAAGACGCTGTGAGATCACCTCAAAACTATTCAGCCCGCGTGACTTCTGTGCAAGCGTCAGCACACAGTTCAACTCAATTCAGGAAAAATGAACAAAATGCGAGCTTTAATGACAAAAAAGCTACTTCCACAAAAACAAACTAAAAGAACACAGTGTATCATGAGGAACAAAGACCGGAGCTAGTGAGGTGAAATAGGATGTAATAAAATAAAAAATGTAAAGTCAGAAAGTTGATATATAACACTATTTATCCAGCATCTTAACAAAAAAAATGAGGGAACCTACGTGGAAACAGACATAATACCCATTACATTAGACAAAGGCTAAAAAGGGGTATTGTTAGGCTTTTTGGGGTTCTCCCTTTCCTGTTGTGTTTTTGTGCATGTAAATGGTCTGCACAGGTTAAAATCCCTGTGTTCTATTTCGTATATGGCTTCGCCCTCTAAGGCTATCGCTATTGGGTAATCCCCCTGCGCCCCCGCGCAGCACTGAAACACTTGTAGTCCACGCCCACCCGCAAGGTGGGCCCCACCCTCGGGCCTCCTTCCGGTATAAATAGGAAGGTGGCCCGGCAATCTGCTCCCTCTTTTTTTCAGCAAACCACCGTTACTGAAGCACAAGAGACACTTCAATTGCAAAGTAAACATGAGTAACAATTGTGTGAGAGATTGTCCCTCGTGTGGCTCTGGGTTCATAATGAGTTATGACCAGCAGAGATAAAAGCAGTATGCGAATCCTGCCGGGGGTCAGTGCACGCGTACGCTGCTCTAAACCAGCAGGTAGCATGCACTGCGCTCGTCTCCCCTCGGGCGACAGGAAGCGGAGAGCGGACACTCTTGCTGCTGTGGCCGAGGAGGACGATTGGCCCGTCCAGGCTTACGAGCCCGCGGACGGGGCCTCGTGTCCCTGGGGCCGAGTGCCGGTCAGGAGTCCGACAACTCCTGCCCCGCCTCCCTCCACGGTTCACCGTTCGGTTCTCCCCTCCCTCCTCTCCCCCGGACGGGGGAGACAGAGTCGGAGCAGGGTGCCAGCTTGGCGGCCGAACATGCTTTCCCCCTCTCCGTCACCACAGCGCGGCGGCGTCTGTTACGGAGACGGCCAGAAAAGTGCTACTGGACGCTCCAATCAGCCCGGACGGGCTGTTCGGACCCCAGTTCCACGCCATGGTGGAGTCCATGAAGACGGCCGCGGAACAGGTGGACGGCATTCGCCCAGCGCATGTTACAAGCTTGGGCTCCAGTCGGCTTGAGCTGCCACAGCGGCACCGGAACGCCCGCAGGCAGCCGCGGCCGTCCACGGCGGCACCAGGAGGCCGCAAGGCGGGCAGAGGACGCCCCACAGCAACCCCCCCCGGCGGCTGCAGGGCTCGCGTCCAACGTCTCCGCTCCCCGCGCCACCCCAGAGACAGGGTGCTCCCGAGGGCGGGCAGTCCAAATGGAAGTTGAGGCTCCCCCGCCCTGGTCGGCGCTCCGCGAGAGCCTGCGGAGGAAGCCGGCAGCGCGGTAATTAAGGCCGCAGCTGCCTGCCACTAATCTGTTGATTTAAGTAGACAGCAGGGCTCTCCTGCAGAGCTTGCTGGTTTTTAACCTATCGGTTAACTAAACCTGCAGAGCGCTCTGCGGCCATTCCTCTGTCTGTCCGAGATACGCCTGCCGCCCCTAGCACACCAACGGTCATTAAACCCATTGAGGCGCCGGGTATATACACGCCTCATGTGGACAGCCACTGCACCACCACCTCCACTCATCCCTGAGCCTGTTCACCGCTCATGATGCAGGCCGGAGTGAAAAACGCAGCGTGTGGAGGTTTCCTCGCAGCCCTTTCGCTTCCACGGGCAAGCGGGCGGCGAGGGCCAATGCCCCGCCTCCTCTCCACGGTCCTTTTCAACCGTTTCGGTTTCCCCCCCCTCAACTCCCCTCTCCCCGCCGGAACGGGGGGCGAAGACAGGAGTCGCGGAGCAGGGTGTTGCCAGCTTGGCCGGGCCGAACATGCTTTCCCCCTCCTCTCCGTCACCACAGCGCGGCGGAGTCTGTTACGGAGATGGCCCAGAAGTGCTACTGGACAGCTCCAATCAGCCACCGGACGGGCTGTTTCGGCACCAACCCCCAAGTCATCGAAGCGGGGCCCGCCGGAACAGGTCAGGTGGAACGGCATTCGCCAGCATGTCAGCTGGCCACAGTTCGGCTGAGCTGGCCACAGCGGCACCAACACCTGCAGCAGTCGCGGCGTCCACCGCGGCCAGCAGGAGGCCGCGCAGCGATGAGCACCCACAGCACCGCCCCGCGGCTGCCAGGGGCTCCGGTCCACGTCTCCGCTCCCCCGCGCACCCCAGAGACAGGGGTCTCCGGGCCGGCCCCGAGTACAAGGGGAGTGAAGGCTCCCCCGCTCCTGGTCTGGCTTCCGGCGAGAGCCTCCCGAGAAGAGTCGGAGTGTAATCAAGCCCGGCTGCAGCTACACGTCTGTTGATTAAGTAGACAGCAGGGCTCCCTGCAGAAGCACGCTGGCTGGTTTTACCTATCGGCGGTTTAATAAAACCTGCAGAATCTCGCAGGCCATTCCCGTCCGAGATACCCATGCCTACATACGGTCATAATAACCCATGCAGCGCCGGGTATAACGCCTCATGGGGACAGCACTGCCACACCTCACTCATCCCCTGAGCGTGTACACGTCCTCATGATGACAGCCGCGAGCTGAAACGCCAGCGCTTGGGAGTTTCCTCGCAGCCCCTTTCGCCTCACGGTGCCCAGCGGCGGCGATGGGCAATGCGTTGGCTGTCACCATGACGACCATTACAGCCACATCACAGAGAAGCCAGAACGGGGGAATGTGAGCCAGGTATCCAGGCTGAGTGGCACCCCC